>NW_017671880.1:96344-138072 GCF_001879085.1 Nicotiana attenuata
TGAGATTGACTTAACTTAATGTTATTCTTCGTTTTAAGCTTTTTCGATACCTGATATGAAAAAAATAAAAGCAATCGGTCATCTGTGAAGACGTTCAAACATGTATAACATATTGATTTTCTGTTTATACCTGTTCCTTTTCTGTCTTCTTCTTCTTTTTCTTGTCTGGCAATATAATTGCATTGCTATCTTGATCATTCAGACTATTAACACAAGCAGTCCAGATATAAAGTTAATAACTACGAAGGTATATTCTCAATTGAAACCAAAGACAACAGTTGTTTAAGCAGCAAAAAAAGCAAGTGGATTAGGAAATCAATTACCTCCAGATGTCTGTATCAAGGTTAGTATCTGCNTACCCTTCTCTGCTACATTCTTGTCAGTTGGTGCTTTCTTTGGGGGTGGCTTACCAGTACCACCGGCTCCATGGCTTCTAGTTGGTGTTTTTGAGACGGCCATATCGCTTGCAAAAGATACAAAACACATATTAGTATAATGTATAACCTTAAGTCATAGTGGTATACATCGCACCCCACACTTAGACCGAAAGCGTAAGTGTGCAACCAGGGTACAAATGCCTACTACAGCTTAATGACAGTGATTTAAGGTTACTTCTCATCATGGAAAATCAAATGGGTAGGCAGACGCACACGTCGCGCGCAAGTCGTGCCGAAGTTGGCCGAGGGTTGACATTTGTTCTAAAACGGATGCAATTTAAGTGCAAAGACCCCCAACGGCTAGCCCACACCAAAGAGATGTTCATATTACCAAAACAATGAGTTTTGCTACTCAGACTTCACAAAAACAAACAAAATTCTCAATCGGGCAATTTGTCGAACATCTTATATGCATAATTTCTACCCTCATGTATCAAAGCAAGTAACATGTGCTTTGCCCTCCCAATTTGAGTGAGGTAGTGGGAATTGTAGTTTACACCTCACTATGAATAACAACCAACAAAATCTAGAGAAAATTATGCTCCAAAATTCACAATTCAATTACTTCTACCTAAAGTAACCCATAACAAGAAATTGCAAACAAGGAGAACAACTATAACTGACGCAAGGGGGGAGGGTGGTACGAAACTATATGAAACAAAAACAACAAAAACAACAAAAAAAAACGGAACACTGTGCACCGCAATTGATACATGTGAACGAAACAAAACGGAACACTGTGAACGAAACTTGGAAAAGAAAACAAAAAAAAAAAAAACCTAACAAGCAATTGACTTACCTGATCTTGGATGGCAGAATGTAGAACGAGGGGTGGGGGGTGCGAAATTGGGGAATACAGCTATTAGAAATAACTATAACGCTTTAAGAAGAAAAAGAAAGAAAAAATATTCTTAAAAAAAACAAAAAAATTTAACAATTCGCGAAGTGAGGCGCGCGATGCCCTCACTTGACTGTTTTTTTTATTTTGTGGATGGCCTGGTCGCGTCTGCCTTCGCGTCTAGACGCGAATTTAGACGAGCCAGTGCTGGCCATTTTTTCAGTTTTTTTTTTTTTTTTACACCCTTTTTTTTTTAAATGATTTCTTCACTCCGACAGTACTAGAAATAGGCACTCAAGCATGCCTTTCCACATTTTACTTAACCTACATAGAGAATCCACACAAGAGAAACTTACATTAGATAACTAATTGGCCGATCCGACAGTACTATAAATAGGCACTATATCAACATAAATCCTCAAAAGCATCCCATAGGAGATCATGCACCTGTGTCTGATTGATGCATTTGCAACTCCAAAAGTAGGATTCAGTTTTAGCAAAAGCAAAAATCCCCTTTAGGAGTATCACAATAAGCTAAACATTTACATTCACCCTTCACTTTCTAATAAAGACAAACTATAATGGCATTTGCGAAGGCTGAATATGTCGGCCTATTGCTACCACATCCTAACAAAAAAAAAAGCCAATTCTTTTATTTATATTTTTGAATGAAGTGAGTTATAACACTTACAATAAAGCTAGGAACACCAAAAACCTCCCTTATACAAGTGGTATTTCGAAAAGTAAACCTACAAAAAGACATGATTCTCTATGAAAGAAATCTTCAATACCAGTTGGAACTCATGGGGTGCACCCAAAGAAACTGGGATTAAGAAGATATTTCTCAAATGTACAAAATCATTTACCCCCTCAAAGCTAGAATAAACAAGCCAATTTGAATTGCACAAAGAGCAGTTTTAGGCAGTTACCATATGCTTGTAGCACGCCTAATAGAAGTACTTGACAAACTCATCACAAGAAATTCTTTAAAAGCTTTCATCTTTACAAGTTTCGTCTGCCTGAAGGATACTAGAAACAAGAACATCGCATTTGGATCCAAATCAATTTTTTGAAATCATTCATGGAGATCAATATACAAGACATTAGATGATGCAGTAGCTTGGAGGCATACAATGATGTCATTACAAAAACCTAGCAGTACAAATCAGAAACAGTAATCAAAATGTGGCAAACCAACAATTTTTGGAAAGAGATATTATGCCTGTGAGAACATGCCAAAGGAGNACATAACTCCGAAATTCATAAAAGAGAACAATGGAGTTTTTTTAATCAAATCATAAATCCCAATCAAGAATAATTTTTTCGTAAATTTTTTACTTTTTTCGGAATATGTGTTGATTTTGTAATTTAATTAAAAAATTCTGAAATAAATATTTTTTCGAATTTTTTTACTTTTTTTAGAATAAATGTTGATTTTATATTTTATTAAAAAATTTTGGAAAAATAAATTTTTTGAAAAAAAAAATTTCACATATGGATTGCTTAGATGGACGACCATGTAAGTAATTCTAACCGAGTTGGACTACCATGTCGGTTTTAATGTCAAAACTAACGATTGAGGGATATTTTTGGGCCAAAATATTGACGGCAGAGATATTTTTGGCATAAAAACAAAGGAGGATATTTTTGAGCTATTTCGAACGGTTAACATATTTTTGGACCTTTTCCGTTTTCAATACGAAATAATGAAGGCTCCCAAAATACAGATAGCAAACTAAGAACCCCCATCTGAGAAACGAAGGACGCCGTTTCTGGTTCCTTCTTCCTCATTTGACCGAGAAAAGGCAGAAACAGGGAGGCAGATCGGCGTTTCAAAACAAAAGACGAGAAAGAAATTTGGATAAGTTCTAGTTTCTGCCATACACTTGGTTTGATCTCTGGGATTTCAAGTTTGTTTTTGGGTTGAAATTGGAGTCACTAGAATCTCTGTTGATTTTGCTATTTCCTCTGGTGCTGAGCTCCATTTTCCTCCTATTGCTTCATTTTCGTTTTCCTTGCATACCAAGGTACAGCTCAATCCTCAAAATTGTAATTTCAACTTGAAGCAATGCAAATTAGTTGTTGACTGCAGTTATTTGTTTTGAATCGAAATGCTTTTATGTTGTGTTACTGTTAGAAATGCTTATGTGTTTTGTTTGAACTGAAAGACGAGGGGTTGTAGAAGGGAGCGAGAGGTCAAAAAATGGAAATGCAAAGTTAGTTTTGTCCTTTGAGAAGATGTAAAAATTATTTCCATTGTTTTTTTTTACTCCACCAGATATGTAATTTCCCTTTATTGCTTATGAAGTAGATATAAAGGTTATTAAAGTGTTGCTCTATGCTACTCTCTGTATTGACTTTTCTATCCTTTGAATCCAAGCATTAATTATTAAAACAATCTTCTAAAACTAGATTGAGATTTGGGAGTATATGTTGATTCATACTATTTTTGTCATCTGCTTGAGTCGAATTATGTCATGAAATAGGACAAAAGTAGTGGCCAGAATAGTGAATTTTGTTGTCTTTTAATAGCAGAAGAAGATGAGGTTTTCCTAATAAATTCTTCTACAAATGGCTAAAAAAATAACGCCCAACACTACCCCTTCCTTAAACAACCTCTATACAAACTCCTCTCATCCTTTTCAAGTTAAACTCATTTTACAAGATACTAAGTACTACTAATTATGATTTTTCTGTAGTCTCTTTTTTTTTGTTGCTGTTCTTAGCCGCGTCACTCGCATAGAAAGTCATCGGCCATAAACAAATAATGAATTGGCTGATAATTGGTTTCCTTCAATCTGAATTTTCTTAGCTTTTGCCTTGTCCAAGCGTGCCCGTCTTACAGCTTCTTGGACATGGCGATCGTGATCTTTCAACATCTGATCCATTTTCCCTGATGGAGCTAGTATACTTACTAAGTAAAGGAATTATGAACATGTTAGTATAAAGAGACTCCACAATGGATTATTTATGTCAAAGGCTGTACTAATTGATATAAATTATATTGTTGATGTAGATATAAAAAAAATGATGATGAATACTCGTAGTTGCTCTAGGCCCGTTTAATATATCATTGTGATTGTGGACACGTTCGCGTGACATGATTGCGATCTTTAAAAACAAAACCGGAGTATGCGTTCGCGCAACTTCGGCCAAACTTTTCTCAATAATAATAAAGCGTTATTAGTCGTGGACACGTTCGCGTGACATGATTTTTGACGCGCCAAACAAACAGGTACACGTACGCGTGACCCGTTTTAAGATAATCTTCTTAATTTAAAAGCGGTAAAAGGCAAATGCACATAGGTTCTAAAATGAGTAATTAAACAATTTTATAAGCCAAGTATGATCAAAGCGACCGTGCTAGAACCAAGGAACTCGGAAATGCCTAACACCTTCTCCCGGGTTAACAGAATTCCTTACCCGGATTTCTGTGTTCGCAGACCGTAAATAGAGTCAACTTTCCTCGATTCGGAATTTCAAACCGGTGACTTGTGACACCATTAATTATCCCAAGTGGCGACTCTGATTTTGAATAAATAATCCCGTTTCGATTGTCACTTAAATTGAAAAAAACTCCCTTGCTCCCTCTCGGGGTAGTAAAAAAGGTGTGACACCTATGCTGTTGCTCCGCTCTGCTGTTGCTCTTCTCTACTATTGCTGTTCTCGGCGCTTTGCCGAGTTTCGTTTTCCTCTGCATTTTGTACGTTGCTGAAGGTTTTGAATCAATTTTGAAAAGGAAATTCTCAAAGGTGCACTTCAATTCCATTATGTGTATTTAATCCACTGAATATCTCATGCTTTGTTGTTTTATTGTTTGTCTAGTTAATGAATAGCTTTGCTTGTTTAAGCTTTCAAATGCATGTTTGGAGGGGTTTACTGATTGCTCACGGAATTTTGCTTAAAATACTAAGATTGTCGCAATAAATGAATTAACAGTCGAGGAAAATATTTCTGAAAGTACACGAGAGGAAAATTATTTCGACCGAATCAATCTTTACCTCATAAGTCAGTCAAATTGTTGAAGTAGATACATGGATTTGGTTTATTTTAAGTTATAGAATACTCTGCATATATGTTTAGAAATTGGTTTAAATGTTTACAATCTGAATTATTTTCTCTTGTTTGGTAAATGCTGCAAAGATAAACTTAAGTGACTAAAGGACACATGTTTGATATGATATATTGCTTTTGAATAGTGTTATTTGCTTCTAAATGTTCTTAGTGTATTTAGATGTTTGCTCATGTTTAATTAAGGGAAGAATGTATGCTATTTCTAGTTAATACTTTAGTATCTAATTATTCATGCTTCTTGAGATGGATCAAATTGGGGTTTTGCATTTGTTTGAATCACCAGAGGCGTTGAAGGCCAAAGTCAAATGAGGCTAATAGCCCTGCTGACCAACTCGCCCCTCTTTCCCTCAATGACAACTTTGTGTCTTGAGTAGTTACGCACTGTCAAAGTAAAGAGGAAGTCTCTTTTTTTTTTTATTAGATTATTTCAGTTGGCAGTGAAATAGATTTTGCTAGGATGAGTTTTTCAAGATAACCTTTTTGGTTTCCTTATAGGATGTTTTATTTTAGATTCCAGTTAGCTTTATACATTGTTTAAGTTCTATATTTATTGTCAATGTGTGTTTAGATTACTGTGAAGTGTTTTGTTAACTTTTATAAAGTAGACGCTCTATTATCTTATGGTAAAATTAATTCAGTGATAGCTCTACCTGTGATTTGTGAGGATGAGTTGGACACAATTGACTTCCATAACTCATGGCCTCACAATAATCTCAAAATAGTTTAGGAAATGATTTGAACATTGTAGTATGCTTTAGGCGCGTAATTAAATCATCGTGACTATGGGTACGGTTCCCGTGACATAGTTATGATACCTAATTCCCAAATTCGGGTGTGCATTTCATGTGACTTGATCATAACAACTTTGAATAATAATAAAATAAAGTCGCAAATCGCGGGTACATTTCATGTAGCGTTGTTTGTGATGTGTCCCAAAACAACAAGTGTACGACAATCGTAACTTGTTCAAGAAATAGTTCCATAAATCCTAAAAGTAGTTTAAAATAACTAAAAGCGATCATAAAGTTAAAAATGCACAATAGGTTTAAAACATGTAATAAATCAGATAATTAGGCCAATTATTAATAGTTAAGCGACCGTGCTAGAACCACGGAACCCGGGAATGCCTAATACCTTCTCCCGGGTTAACAGAATTCCTTACCTAGTTTTCTGGTTTCGTAGACTTTAAAATAAAGTCAAAATTCTCCTCGATTTGAGATTAAAAATAAACCGGTGACTTTGTACACCAAAAAAATATCCCAAGTGGCGACTCTGAAATAAATAAAACAATCCCATTTCGATTAATGTCACTTTAATTGGAAAAACTCCCTTATATATCCCTCGGGTGTAAAAAGGAGGTGTGACAGATGTTTGGCTGACACCTCAGGCTTTACACTGATATAGTCTTTAACGGGTTTACGTCTTGGATTATTGTTTTACCATGCCGATTTGTTCAATAGAGTCATAGTTTAAATTAATATTTTTGTTTGACATTTCCGTTAGAAGCATGTTTAGGCTGTCGAAACGTGGGTAGGCAAACCTTAGGTCTTTTATTTCATTTTTATTCGAGGTAAGAGGTCGTTTCCCTTTAGTTTATCCGGGGAATGCCTGTAGACTTTGTATATATTTTATCCGGGGTATGCCCCGGATAATCTTGTAGGGTTTTGTCTAGGTAACGGGTGGCAATGTCGTGTCTTACTATTTTTTTTTAGTGCCGGACCTATTTACTAGTTATCGCTTTTGTTTTGCAGCTTTCTTCTGGATTTTATGTTCCTGTTTTTCTTATATTTTCTTATGATTTCTGTGATAATACTGATATTGTCTCTTTTTGTCTTTTTGTCTTCTTGAGCCGATGGTCTTTTGGAAACAGCCTCTCTACCCCTTCGGGTAGGGGTAAGGTCTGCGTACATACTACCCTCCCCAGACCCCACTAGTGGGATTTCACTGGGTTGCTGTTGTTGTTGGTATGCCCTGTAGTATCATGTATTTGGAGGCCGAGGCATCATCGATGGAGCATTAGCCTAACGTAGTATAGAACTTTTAGTACTTTTATTTTACTTTTATTTTTATTTTCTTTTATTAGGTGGGGACGACCTCGAGCCTCTTGTGTGTTTATTTTTCTTTTCTGTGTTTATTTTTACCTCAATTTCAATATTTTAAAAGTCAACTAGATCGAGTACGTAACCGTGACTTTCACGGGACTTGGAGAGTGCCTAACACCTTTCTACTACTACTACATTTCAGTTTCGGAGTAGTAAATATGGTAGAACTTGAAAGGGAAAGATATATATATTTTCTCCTTTGAAATTTATTTGGCAGAAAAAGGTCAAATACTGATTCTACTCTGATAACTAGATATTTGTATTGACAAGTGATTGCAATACTTATTTTGTAGATACTCCTTGTTATTAGCTACCATGGGAGAACGCTATATGACATCTGTTATAGGTCAACTTTCAACTATGAAACCGCCACGTGAAGATTTGATTAGTATGATACACTTGAATGGCCCAGATCTGCCAGAGCTTATACCTTATGATTCTCTGATAAACATCTGGTATGTGATTCTTTACTTTTCTTTTTCCTTTTTGTTTTCCTTAGTAAAATAATTTAAGGTGTCGATATATCTATTTGATGTGTAAGATTGTAGTTATCGTATATAAATTGTCATCATGGCCCCACAACACCCAATAACCAATACAAGAAGTCCTAATTAATGGAAGAGCAACCATATAACTTTATATTAAAAAAGTACATGAGTGCATTAAAAAATAAAATCTCAACTAAACATGCTTCTATGGACCTATGTGTAACTCTAGAGGTTGTGTCTGATTTGACTACTAATATCATGATTTGTCATTTCTAATCTACAACTCTACTAGAATATAAAACTACTTCTCGTATTATTCTGTTTTGGTAGGGGTTGTATACACTCCAAGAGAAAACAAAGAGGGCAAACTCATTGCGATCATATATTATATAAGTATTTCTTTAAGGCTTCAAAAAGAGTGTCTTATCTTCCTTGTTGTTGGTAATACATTGGTTCAAAGGAATCTCTTAGGGAATTCGTTAGACCCTTGGTGAGATGAGAGACTATGACGACTCCGAAGCATTGGGGAGGGCTTGGAGTTAAATATTTTAGGGTGTTAAACAAGGCTTTATTAGGTAAATAGTTATGGAGATTTGAGGTGGAGGATCGTGCTTTTTGGAGAGGTGATAGTAGATAAATTTGGGGTTATGGAAGGGGGAGAGAGAGCTAAGGATGTCAATTTACTACCTGGGTGTGGATTGTGGAGGAATATTATGAAGAGATGGGAAGAATTCAGTGTCCACGTATCTTATAGAATGGGGGACGGGAGGAGGGTAAGTTTTGGGAGGATATGTGGTGTGGGGATAACACTTTGAAAGTTGCCTTTCCAAATATTTATAGAGTCTTAGGCCAAAAGGAGCTGACAATTGAACAAATTAGAAGTGTTCGAGGTAAGGAAGTCTTTTGGGATTTGAGATATAGGAGGAACCTACAAGATTGGGAGGTGACAGAGTTTCAAGGTTTGCTAGAATGCTAGTTATGCTCCACAAACAAAATTCGACACCGGATTCCCACGATTTGTGAAGGTGGGATGAGAAATAATGGAGTCGTTTCTGTTAGGTCATTTTATGAGAAGCTATTGGTTAGGGAGGGGGTTGAGTTCCTTCATAGCTCAATATGAATTTCGAAGGTTCCGAGAAAGGTGTGTTTCTTTACATGGTTAACATCAAGGAGAGTGATTTATACGGCAGAGAACTTGATAAAGAAGATGGTCGCTTAGGTTAGTTGGTGTTTCATGTGCAAGGGGGCCGGCGAAGATGTTGACCATCTCCTTCTACATTGTAGCGTTGCAACGAGGTTATGGTGGGAAATATTCAATTGGTTTTGAATCTCATAGGTGATGTGACATACGGTAAAAGAAGTAATGTTCAACTGGTTCTGTGGGAGTCGGAGAAACATGCGCGAAGCTTGGAGGGTTGCTCCTTTAACTCTTATGTGGGTTGTTTGGAAAGAAAGAAATAGAAGAGCTTTTGAAGGAGTAGGGATGGATTTTGTTCATTTGAGGAGTAGTCTTTTTTCTCGTATTTACTTTTGGTGCACACATGAAATCCCTTGTTGTATAGAAGATTGGGTGTCGTTTGTAGAAAATCATCTCTTTTTTGTAGGTTTTCCTGCCTTTTTGGTATACCTCTTGTATACGGGTTTTCAAGTTCCCTTCATTAATAAAATTATTTACTTTATCAAAAAACAATGGTCTAAGTGATGCAAATCAACATTTGGACTTTTATAGTTCTATGATTTTACGTTGGAATCATGCACTTTTGCATCTTCGGGATGCCTTTTATTGACAAATACTGGTTACCTTACTAATAAAAAAGTATACAAGTTGTACATTCTCTTGATTTCCATGTGTTTTTTACCTTCCATATGTTACTTAAACAAATACAGTTTACCTTACTTTGCTTTTTGATTTTTTAGTGCCGAGGGGCTGACTTATGGAGCTATGAGAACCGTATGCCCTACTTGCAAAACCATTCTCCATGGCGACGGAGAGAAATATCAGTGTTCTAGAAAGTTATTGAAGCGGTCATCATGCAATTATTATCGTTATCATGTCGAGACGTCAACTGCACCATGGGAAATACCAGAAAGTGTAACAAAACAGGAGTTGAAAACGGTATTCAATATTGATGCTATTAATAGTTTTCTTACTTTCCAATAGAATTAGTGCGTGTATATATATACACACACACACAAATTCTCTTTTTTTCCAGTTGAAGAGGAAGTCTAGGAACTACCAAGCAGAGTCATTTTTAGACCCTGAGCAAGAAACAGAGGAAAAACGTCTTGATGTGTGCACATGCACACAAGTATAGGCATATAATCGAAGATGGAACGCGTTTGACATTTGAAAACATTCCATACCAATATTTTCTGGTTATGAATGATGATCTTATTGGCAACTATCAGAAAACTGATGATTCTACTGGTACAAGCAGGTAATTTCTTTAACGAAATATGTTTAATTTTGAACTTTGTTTTCTCATATTTCCTTAAATCAATGTACTTCTAATAACAACTATTTTTTTGCAGTCACTGTTTTGGTCAAATATATTCTATAGAGGAAAACCCCACAAGATATGTTTTTTATAAATGGGAACAGGTTTATAATAAGGAAATGCAATATTTTTATGATTATTCTTCGGCTGTTGAAGCGATTGAACGGTTTGAAGAGCAATTCCTTCACGCGACGGGGAACCCATGGAAATCATGGATTGAGAAAGACTTTGTGAGGATTGCCAGTAGATTCTTTCCATTGGAGATGGTAAGATATATTGTATGTCTAAATTCTAATTATAGCTTTTTTTTTTTGTTTGTGTAATTTCTTTTCTCATAAAAAGTAGAAATAATTTGTTTGCAGGATTATTATTCTAGACTACGTTACAGAAGCCAAAAGAAGGTTGATGAGATTCATGAAGAAATTGCTGTCAAATTGGAGCATCTTAAGAAGTTGAAGTAATATCTTGTCTATTTTTCTTTTAAATTTTCGTTTATCAGGATTATCATAAAAGATTGTCGTTCCTACAGGATTAATGAGAAGGAGATAACAGAGGTGTCAATCCAGAAAGCTCAGAACATCACCGTACGAATTGTTATGGAAGGTATATATTTTATTTTCTATGGAGAGAATGGTACTCCTCATGTCCTAATTTATGTGATACTCTTTCCTTTTTCGTAAGTCCAAAAAGAATGACGCATTTCTATATTTAGCAACAATTTAACCTTAAACTTCCCATTTTACTTTTAATGAAATGGTTTATTGCCACACAAATTTCTATGTCTTGTTTTAAACCACAAGTTTCAAAAGTCTTTCTTGTTTTCTCAAGCTTCGTGCCCAATCAAATACCACCATATAAAATGGGACAGAGGGAGTATATATTTTGTAATTTAATGAATTTCCTTAGAAAATGTAAATTGAATTATAGTTGCTTTTCATTTTGCAGCTCATGACATACTTGAAGGTTTCAAAAAGTTGGAGGTACAAGGGACACACCAAAAAATGGTTTCTGCTGTGAAGAATCAGTTGAAGTTTCTTGATGATGAGGAAGTAAGTATAGCCTTATTATCTCAATCAAACCCTTCATATTATCCTACATTCAATCTTTCATTAAGAGACCAAATATATAGAGGTCAATTGTCGTTTTATTAGATAGATCAAGTTCAAACGCGTTGTCAACAACTTCATCGGTTATGACTGGATAACAAATGTTCTAAGGCCCTCAGAGGACATTTGTAACAAGCATGGAGCCTACGACACGTATGCTCAAGCTTGAGGAGGAATATTAGTCGTGTGATTGGTACATATGATTGGCTAGTTATCTGTATTTAGTTGTTTTATATCATTATTGATTTCATTAAGGTAAATGAGCCATTATTTCCTGAATATGCAACTCATCAATCACCATAATATAAGCCATGTAACTAGTATAAATTCCTTCCATGATTTCATGGAATAATCAAACTTCTTAATTCTCTCAGTCATCCTTTCATTCTTCTCAAGTTAATACTTACGATCGACTATCAAAGATGAAAATGCTTATGATCATATTAACTGGAACTTCCCGTTATACCATACGTGTAGGATGATGCTAGTTTAGACTTTAAAGAACAGTGGAGGAAAACGTATTCCAGTCTTTTTTTATTGTGAAATTTTTTGCAATTGTTAATATACTCCTTAGGTTCTCTGGTTATAGTAACGTGTTGAAAAATGAACCTCTAACCTAACTCAACCCCAAAAGCTTATTCAAGTAATGAGGGTTCCTCAAGATCGAGAAAGAGACTACAACTTAAACACTTAACTGATGTGAGATTCTTGTATTAAGGATTCCGACAATGTATTCTATCCCTTGCTTAGCAGAATTAGGGTCAGCACAGGAAAAAGACACATCTTATTCACAGTTGATACTTTAGATTACATAACTGTCGGTTGAGATAGACAAACTATTTACTCAGATCACTAGTGGGGTTTGAGGCATTATCTTGGTTATTGGTGGCAAATACTGAGGTTTAATGGGTTGTGTTAGATATGTACATAATGTAGTCTTGTCCCACATTGGAATATGAGTAGTATGTCCTTGTATAGTATAGCTATAAATAAGGACCTCTTGTATTGCATTGAACACACAATATCAATATATCATATTTTCTCCCGTGCCTTCTCACAGGTTGGAAACAGGCTGAAGAAATGCCCATGTTTCACTTGTATCATGAATGTGAGATTCATGGTTCAGGTCAAACGATTGACTTGTTTAAGCATATATTCACTTCGTTTATGTAGGTGGGAGAAATTCTTCTTTTTAATAGGGGGAGTTTCTTTTTATTTGGTTAGTACCGAGATGTATGGTTTTTGGTGTGGCTAATCGGGAATCCAGGCATTGGAGAGGCTAGAGGATGCAAGCTAGGGTTCAGGATATAGGAATTCTTAGTTTTATCACTTAGACCAATCAGAAGAGGTCATTTTCCGTCTGACTGTCGGTAAGGTCAGGTCAGGAAATATTCAGTATTGAAAATGCTTATGAATCATCTCCTTCTGTACCTGATCACAGTATATGGTTTAGATAAGAGTGGATGACAAAGGTTATTCTAGTGCATTCCCACCGTGATATTTTCTACAGTACTTAGTGGTCATCAAATTTGTTTTTTCAGTTATGTTGAACTGTTGAAGAATGGATCTTGGGTCTAATATCCAAAACTATTCAATAAGACTAAAATCTACGCACTTAACCATTATGAGTATCTGACATCATATTTCGTTCCCCTACTCTGTGAGTATAACACAAAACAAAGACACATCTTACTTGCAGTTGGTAATTTGACCTTATATTACCCTAGGATGAGATAAATAGTTTATTTACTTAGAACACTAGTGTGGCGAGGCAATATCCTGGACTTAGTGGTGGCAAACGGTGGGCTTTGGTTAGATTTGGTGGACTGGAAACTCACCCACATTGTTTACATGGAAGCAACTGGTTGACTTATTAATGCTTCGGATCAAAGAATTTTGGCGCATTTTGTGTAGGAACTTTGAATCGTTGTTGTTTTTTGGTTTTGGGGGGGGGGGGGGGGGATTTATCACTTAGATAAGACATGTAGTGATAACTTCATTCTTAAAGAAGCACTTTTGAATCAATTAAGATCCAATAGCAAAGATGCATTTGAAGAAATGATGTATAAGATCAATATAGTACAAACCTATTAACAGATTAATAACTAGAAAATACTGGGTATGTTGTTGTTGTTGTTGTAGATTATTAACCTAGAAAATATTATAGTAATAAGACGGTCTTAGTATTTGAGAAACTTCTAGAGTTAATAGAGTTAGGTAAATCATCTTTTTTGTAGAAGACAGCTGAACATATAGATTCATTTCGGATGTGTCCCCATGATTTTGAAGAGCTGGAGCTGGTTTTTCACTTAGCAAAACCTTTTATTTTGTCTTTCCAGTTTGTTGTGACTTATGTTAGTACAAATTCCATTGGATTTGAATAATTTGAAATCACAAAGACATCTACTAAGATATGGAGTTAAAAGTTCACATTTTGTTCATGTTACTATTCTAAAAAAAGAGGTGCGGATTTTTTTCCGCTGTAATGAGAAAATGTTTTAAGTTAAATGTCATCCTTCCTATTAGGCTTTTCTTCATAATAACGTGGGTGCAATATGAACCTAATTAATGACTGCCTTTCTGTCCATTATGATAAGTCTGGAGTGTCACAATTTGGGCAGTTAGATGAGGATTCAACTGATAACTTTCTTTGCACACATTTGTATCCACATGTTTCAATTCATAATTTACATCTTGTGAAAGCGGGTGAAATGTCATTGTCAACAGTGAGGGCGATGCTCATTGTTAATGCCTGAATTATCTTGAACGGATTTCAACCCAAATAAACCTATTATATTGGTATCGAGTTCACTCATTTAGTCATATTAATACATCTTTTAAATGGGCGGTTCAGATACAATTGTTTTTCTTTTTTTGAAACTGATAACTTTCTATATTTCATATGAAGCAAAAACAGTACTTAGGTAGTACTGAAACCATATATACAAGAGACTCTATCTATCACTAACACTCTCTATATTGAGTCTAAAACATCAATAATGGTGTTAGTATCATTTGTGTATATCTGATTACACCAAAAACTTAACAGCAAAATAAAGTTTAACTTGATCTTCTGCACTCCATTCTCCACCTTCTCAAAACATCCGGAGTTTCTCTCTTTCCAAATTGTCCACCAAACTCAAGCAGGTATAATTCTCAATGTAGTCCTATCCTCATGTAGTCCTGCTTCCTCCCAACTTTTAAGAGTATCTAAACTTTCCGAGATGCCTTTGAGGTTAAGAATAATTCTCCATAGATGAGAAGTTATCTTACAATGGAGGAAGAGATGGTTAACAGTCTCTGCTGTGTCCCCACACAAAAAAACATCTAGAACATAAGATGAGGCCTCTTTTCATCAGATTATCTTGTGCAAGGACATCTTCCTTAGCCAATAGCCACACGAAGCAAGCAACTTTGTGAGGAATTTTTGCTGATGTAGAGCTAAATTGAAGACTTCCGGAAAAGCCACATCCAATCTGCCAACTCCATGCCAATTGTCAAAGCTAGTCTTATTTCCATCAAATACTTTGATCTTGGAGTCATCCCTCAATTCACTTCACAGTGATCTAATGGATCTCCATAGACTAACTCCATATGGTGTAGTGACCTCCTTAGTCATCCATTTGTCTTCCTGTCCATATTTTGCTTTAATAATGTTTCCCCAAAGGAGCTGATCCTCCTTGTTGAGCCTCCTCAGCCCTCGAGTTCCTTATACAAACGACTAAAAGCTGCAGTCTTGGCCGTCGTAACTGCTAGTTTTGCCTCTTTCTTAGCCAACTTATATTGCTCCCTATTTGCCCTCTTCTCCTCCCCGTCTACACTTTCCACTAGTTTCAGATACGCCGCTTTCTTGGTTTTCGACTTTTCCTTGCACCTCTCTATTCCATCACAGTCTCCCTTATGACCACCAAAGTAACCCTTTGAGACCCCTAATACCTCTCTCACGGCTTCCCTAATGCACTGTGCAGTCGTGGTCCACATAACCTATGCTTTGATACAATGTTGAAAATGTGAAAAGCTAATTATATTTATGTTTGTTATGGACTCGCTCTTTTAATTTGATACATAATATTGATCCTAACTTACATGTCAATAATAACAACAACATATCTAGTGTGATCCCATAAGTGGGGTCTGGGTAGGGTAGGGTGTATGCAGATAGATCTTACCCATACTTTTTGTGAGATAGCGAGGTTGTTTTCTTGATAGATCCTCGGCTCAAGAGAAACTCTATCAAAATAAGTTTGAAAAATACAAGAGTAAAAAAGCTATGACAAAAATACCGGAGAAAAAAAAGGTATTGCCAGCAAAAACAGTAAAGATAACCAAAGTAAAAGAAACAACGGTAGTAATAGAATTAAAGAATGAGATAATAATAAAATAACTGATAAGGAGAAGAGGGAGCAGATAAGGTGCTCTAAACTAGAGCCATGCTCTCCCACATGAAAGAGTGAAATCGCTCGATTACCTACTAACCTTGTATCCTAATCCTTGACATACATGCTCTCCTATCTAAGGTCATGTCCTCGGTGTGCTGAAGATGTGCCATTCCTGTCTAATCACCCCTCCTCAATTCTTCCTCGGTGTACCTCTATCTCTCCTTAGACTTATCACTGTCATCTTCTCACACCTCCTCAGTGGGGCATTTGTGTTGCTCCTCTTCGCATGCCGAACCATCTCAGTCTCGCTTCCCGCATCTTGTCCTCAATGGAGGCAAAATCCCACCTTGCTCTGTTCATTCCTAATCATATCTCTCCTAGTATGTCCACACATCCAGCTAAGCGTCCTTATCTAACTTATATGTCACACAAGAATAATTATCCAAAATGAGTTGTAACATAAGATATTAGGTTAACCCTATTTCTTTGAACAATCAGCATGTATTAAGTTGATGTACTTGCTTGGATTGCCCTTACTAGACCTGATTTAATGATTTTATGTTCAACAGGACCTTAAATTTTGTAGCATTGTATCAAGACTGCTAACTTCACCAGTTGGTACTACTATACGATTGGTCGATCTCCCACAAAAATTTGATTTCTTTCAACCAATCGGAAAGATTCTGAGTGTTTTCTTCGATTACCAGAAATTGCAGGTACTTAATCAAATACAAACCATTCATTTGAAACTATTAAAATCTTTCAGTTGATAGGTTATGGTATAAATCTCTCACCTTTTTTTTAATAATGAAGCAAAAGTGTCTGCCTCCACCCCCCGACCTTCCCCATCAAATTTGGCCGTCTTCAGCCAGAGAACTTACCCAGCAGTATATGTTGGATAAGATTCGTGGTGTTATTGGTATGTCAATTGTCTTATCAATATCAAACAAATAATCTAAAGAAACATTTTCTTAATAGTTGACTCTAACAGGTTCTTGGATCATGACATTGTTTTTTTCACCAAATGAGCAGGTAATTTATCTATTTCAGTAATTTGTCTATTTTATACTTTTAGACATTTCTAATCTAATCTTTATATCGTAGTAACTTTTTGTTATTTGATTTTAGATGCATCATTATTACGTAAAGCAAAAAGATTAGGCTGCTGTTATTGGTCAGTTCTTTTGAGAAAAGCTAGAAAGGCATTAGATGAGTCCAGTTCTGATTGTGTAAGTTGGCATGTCTTTATTATTTGATGATTTCTCTACATATTACATTTTGCACCCCGAACCTTGACTAGTGCAATACATTTTTTTATTCGGTAACTATTATACAGTTTATACTCTGCACCATGGATGTTGAGGAGCTTCCAGAGCGTCCGGAGCATGATATGGCAAGAGATGCGACATTCACGGATAAGCAAACGAACATGGAGGAAATACTTTGGAGCAAGATTGATGAGAGAGATTACGATAGATATGGATTCATACACCATACTGAAAATCGGGTCAGTACCTTCATTATAGTGAAAAAGTTTTGCATTTTATTTGTATATAATAGAACTTTGTTAAAAGCTAAAAAGCAATAACAACAAAATAACATGAATAGCGTAAAAACATTTAACACAGTTGCAAAAGTGCAAATGGTAACGCATAGGGATGATATGTAGGAGACAAGCAATCATACATACCATAGGGGAAGAAGAGCGATGGTAAGGGAAGGAGGCTGTAGGGGGACAGAGGTTTGGGGAAGTGGAGAAACTTGGAATTAAGAAGTAGGAAGATTCTAGTTGGTGGAAGCAGATTACTCAATCTAGTGGCATTAGGTAGTTTCCCAAAATAGACAGGTTCCTTATATCATCTGAGTGGAATGATACCTTTCGAAAGATTAAGCAAATTGCTCTTCCTAAAGTTATATCAGGTCAGAATCTTTTGGAGAGTTGATAAGGCCATGGAGAATAATCCCAGCAACAATCTTTTGGTGCATTTGGGCAGAGAGGAATAGCAAGTGCTTTGATAGCAAATCAACTCCACTCACTCTTTAAAAGCTAGGTGCTTTGTTAGTTTGTTCGGTTGGAACTTCCTTTCTCCTGTAAATAGCTTTGGAGAATCTTTTGACTTTGTTAGCTCCCTGATCCTAGCATAGCCATATGTAATGGAGCTAACTTATAAAACGCTTTTGTAATCATGCATCTACTTGATGCCTTTCATTAATGGATTTTCTTACTTAATAAGAAAAAAACTAGGAAGGAAATATCCTAATTACATAAGTGAATAGAAAAGCTTGATTATTTCATTAAAAGCTTAATCCGTTAAAGAGAATACACTTTCATTTATTTAATTACGCATTCAACATGCCACCTCATGTACTGGCCTGATTCGTTTTCATGGGCACAACACGTGGGAATTCTTTATGGCAGTTGAGAACTTAGGATCTCTACTTATTGCAAAAATATAACTTACTTCTATTTATGTAATTATATCTTCAACAGATAAAGTCAGCATTTTCCTCGTGCATGCTTGTTATAGTCCGTTGGGCGAACAATATTTTTGTTAATTAACTAATTTATGTGATTGACATCTTTTTGCAGGCCAAAGTGGTTATGCTCTTTCCTATTAAATATAACGGATGGTAAGGTATCATCTATATGTTTTTTAACTGGAACACTATGCAATTTTGAAATTGATCTTTTTGTATATTCTCTTGTAGGGGTGTTCATAAGACTCCTAAGGGTTTTGATCGGTGGGTAAGGTACGGTATTTAGACATTTCGGTTCGGTATTTTCGGTATTCGGTTTCTTAAAATGCTATACCAATACTGTATCTAATTAAATTCGGTATGGTTCGGTTTTTCTCTTTTCGGTTTCGGTTTATTCGGTTCGGTAACTGCGGTTTATTCGGTTTGAATACTAACAAGTGCATAGAGTCATAGACTATAGTTTCTTAGTTAAAGTACTCAAAAGTACAAAACAGAAAACATTTGTTGACAAAAGTTTTGTCCAAAACCAGCTAATATCAATCTAGAGAGAGAAAACTGCACATAAAGGAATAAATTCGATCATTAGAAGCTATGTTGCTCGGACTCTCCGAAAATATTGCCGGGTGCGTGTGGGATTCTCCAAAAGCAATGTATTTTTGGAGAATCCGACACGGGTGCGGCAATATTTTGAAGAGTCCGCGCAACATAGATTAGAAGTATCTTCTTACTGGCTTAGACTTAATTGATGAACTTAGAGAATAAAGGAAAGTAAAGTTTGATTTTTTACCTTATAATTAATAATATGTGTTTTTTGTAATATAATATATATTTCGGTACGGTGTCAGTATTTCGGAATTTCATTAAAAAATACCAAATACTATACCTAATACCATATTTTTTTAAAACTTAAACCAAATACCATACTGAATACCAAAATATCTAATACCAAATACCAAAATTTTCGGTTTCGGTACGGTAATTCGTTATTTACCAAATTATGCACAACCCTATTCTCTTGTCACTTGGCATGCAATATAACGTCTTATATTATAATTAGTTGCTGTATTTCTATGTTCCTGTAATTGTCTTATATGGCTTCATATCCTGTAATTGTGCAATCTTCTGTTTTGTATTGTAAACACTCTTCATTTTTTTTTTGTTTTTTTTTTTTGTTTTACTTGTAAAATCCTGACATATTTGAAGGAATTATCAAGCAATGCATTCCTACAATCTCTTCCTTTGAAACAACTACCAATTTTACTTTTTGGCATTATGTGTCCCATTTTTGATAAATTGACAAATTCAAATATGTATCTTAATAAGGATTTACTTAAATCTATTCTTGTGAAGTTGCATATTTTACTGTTCTTTAATTGGCTTGTTGAAAGAAACATGCACTACTTCCTGTAAAGATCTTCATTGGTACTTCATTTACTTACTGTTGATAGGCTGTGTATGGACTGTGTATTGAATGTTTATCTCTAAAAAGGATGAGTTATGTGCACTCATGTTTGATGGATCTTAATTTTGAAGAAGAGTGTCTCGTTTTGACGATTGTGGGTATATATATATATATATATATATATATATATATATATATATATAAGGAAACTAACTTTTTGTTGGCTGATGATTTATCTAGTGCCGGCAAACTCAACCACGATGAAATGAATACCTGGATAGACTTCATCTCTTGCTTCTATTCACCTGTCATTAAGCCTGATAAATCGCTGGTATGGTCGAAAATGATTTTGTTCTAGCATAAAATTTTCAAAATAAGGTGTTCAATAGAATGTTGCTAAATTTTGATACCATTATTGCAGATTTACAAAGCTCAGGGCATATATGGGGAAAAAAGCACTCCCTTGATCTATTTTGGTGAAGCTGATGAAAAATATAGGGAAAGGTCTGTACTTGATTATTTCACTCGTTTTGGATTTTAATGCCACCAGAAGCGACCTGGGACTCGGAGGCGGATCCAGGATTCTAAGGAGATGGGTGCACAACTACAAAGAGGTGAATCTAGAATTTATATTTGACGGTTTTAACCATTAAGTTTTTACCTTGAATTCATTAACATTTAGAAATTATAGATTAAAATTTAAATTTTGTTCTTATAATTTTAGTGATTTGTAACATATATATCTATATTTCGTATCAAAAATATTGATTTGTAACATATAATTTTAGTGATTTGTAACAATGACTTCTATTTCTGTAACGACCCGACTGGTCGTTTTGCCATTTAGAACCCCTTCCCTTAAATAAAACTTTCCGCACTTTCTTTAGCTAACTTATGACTTGCGGGGACGGTTGGTTCGGAAGTTGGAAGAGTTTTGAGTAAGAATATGCCCATTTGCTTCTTTAAGATTTTCTTAAAAGATCAAGTTTGACTTCGGTCAACTTTCATGGGAAACGGGCCCGGATTCGTGATTTGACGGTCCCGGAGGGTCCCTGGGAAAAATATGGGACCTGGGTGTATGTCCGGAATCGAATTCCGAGGTCCCTAGCCCGAGTAGTGAATTTTTATGTGAAATTGTTAAATTGAAGTTTTAAAGAATTTAAGAAACTAAGTATTCATTGATTTCCTAAGTATCGGGCTCGGATTTTGGTTCCGAAACTTGGTACAGGTCCAAAATGTCAGTTAAGATTTACCCGTAAAAATTGGTGTCAATCCGAGTAGTTTAAGGGCGTTTTGACCCATTAGAAGAGAATTAAGAACTTGAAGTTCAATAGTTTGAATCATTTGGTTTTAGGGCGTGATTCCTAGATTTAGCGTTGTTTTGAGTGATCCGAGGGTTCGAGTACGTCCGCCTCGTGATTCTGGACTTGTCGGTATGTTCGGGCGGGGCTCGGGAGCCCCGAGCGTCAAACGATCGAGGCTCGAGTGAAGTTAAAAATTGAAGAAAGGGTTGAACTGCTGCTTCTGTCATAACCGCATCTGCGGTTCTAGGACCGCAGATGCGGTCAAGTCTTCGCAGATGCGGCCAGTGCCCAGGCCGGGGAAAACCGCAGAAGCAGTTCAGAAACCGCAGAAGCGGTTCCGCAGAAGCGCCCTCCAGACCGCAAAAGCGGTCCAGTCGCTGTAAGCCCAGAGCCGCAGATGCGGCCTCCTTTCCGCAGGTGCGGGATCGCAGATGCGGTCCCCAAACCGCAGAAGCGGAAACCGCTAGGCAGTGAGCTCTTTTAATTCGAACTCAAGGTCATTTATTTCATTCACTACTCCACACTTGGGCGATTTGGGTGCTTCCAAAGAGAGGATTTCAACATAGTATTGTAAGGTAAGTAATCTCCCTCCATCCTTAGTTTAAAATACATGTACGTTGGGTAGATTAAACACTAAAAACTAAGTAAAATCAAGGGTTAGAGCTAGACCTAGGGTTTTAATAAAACTAAGATTTAATCATGTAATTTGCTATGTAATGAACTAGAAATCATATATTATTGATCCTTAGGTTAGAGAGAACAACTTCCTTCGAAAAATCTCGGAATCCGGGCACGTGGACCCGGGGTCGAAATTTAGGAAACTTGTGAAAAGGGTTGGGAAATGGCTTAAATAGCTAGAATTCGATCTTGTAAACTTATATTGACTAGTTCTTACTTCCTTTAACTAGTTTGTGATCGTTTGACTCCGACTTGAGGCTTGGACTTGTTTTTGATAATGGAAGTGCGCTTTGGAGCGAGGTGAGTCTCCTTTCTAACCTTGTAAGAGGGAATTGTCCCCATAGGATTAATAAATAAGAATTTGCTACTAAATGCGGGGGCTACGTACGTACTAGGTGACGAGAGTCCGTGCGTAGCTACTATGATATTAATTGCTTGGGTAGTTTAGGACCCAAATCATGCCTAATTTGGAAATATCTTGTATGTAAATTGCCAACATGATCATTTATGATATGCCGGAGACTTGAGAGAAATAGATATGAACGTTTGAACTTGTTGAACTCTTGTAAGAGTTTCCTTGTATATAAATAAACCTTTGTGTGTATTCTTGATGTGTTTTCTTGATATTTATGGATCGGGCCGATCGCCTCGGTGTAAATAGATGCATCTATGGTTCGGGCCGTTCGACCCTCGGCAGTGCACAATTTTTTTTCCGTTGGAGCGGGCCGTCGACCTCGGCATGATTGCGCATGATATATGTGCTAAAGCTTAGACATGACATGATTACTTGCTAAGTATTTAAAAATAAAAATAGTAACTGAAATATGGTCAAGAACATGATTATGGCTTTTCATTGTAACCTGTTATTTATTGGAAACCTTCATGCTTTACATAGCACACTAGTATTATATCATCTTGACCCTAGTAAGTATCAAGTCGACCTCTCGTCTCTACTTCTTCGAGATTAGACGGGATACTTACTGGGTACATATTGTTTATGTACTCATACTACACTTCTGTACTTAATTGTACAGGATCTGAGGCTGATACATCTGGTTACCGATCTGGTGCGTGCCCTTGAGTTAGAGGCGGAGACTTCCACGGTGAGCTGCTTCCCTTCCAATGCCGCTCAGCAGCCGGATGGAGTCTTTCTTTACTTTTGCTGTCTTTCTTTATCTTAGACAGTAGAATAGGGATGTTCTTTTGTATATTTTACTAGATGCCCGTACTTGTGACACCAGGTCTCGGCACACACACGCATTAGTAGACTTATTTTTGGATTGTAATATTATGTTACTTACAGTATCTACCTCTTTAGTCTTGAATCCAAACTGGAATGGTTATTTCACTTAAATTCTGATAAAATCAAAGTATGATGTTAGAAATGTTCCGCATTGGCTTGCCTGGCAACAGTGCCCTCACAACCTATTATGGAAATGGGTCGTGACAATTTCATTTCTTCCTCGTAGGTTTCTTATTTATAGATTTATACGAAATGTCTACCCATAAATACTAAAAATATATAATTTCTAACCACGTGAGTATCGTGAATCTTTAGGTACAAAAAAAAGGAAATTTATTTGACGTTGGACCACAATATTGGGTAACAAAAGAAGAATGCAAAATGAGCCATCACAAAAGTTGAAGTGTGGCTCAATAAAAGCAAGAAATGATCGTTGATTCAATTTGGTCTCACCGTCACAAGTGATACTTGTCTCCATAGAAGAAGACAACAATACAGAGAATTGAATGCATTAGGTACTCAATGAATCTCACTGAACAAATATGGTCGACGAGGTATAATATAAATGAAAAAATATGCTTTAGATTAATCATAAATAATATCTGCATTCATAAGTAACGACTACACATCCAATTAACAACAGATGTAGGAGAGACATCCAAGTGTTGTAATTATTGTGATCACGTGAGTTTTCCCCTATATGAAATACTCCTACAGAATACCAAAGAAATAGATTTTTCTTTTAATTATTTTCCATTTTAGGAATTTTTGTGGAATTTTCTTAATTATTTGTATTTTTCTGTGCATGTTTAATTTTTATTTATGTCACGACCCAAACCCCGCTCCGATCGTGATGACGCCTCTCGTGATGACAAGGCCAGCCAACCAACCCAATTTGCCTTTTTGAAATTTAATAAACATGAGTATACAATTTTAAAGATGGTTCAATAATATTACTTAGCGGACGTACAACCCAAACACAGCCCAAATCGGGGTGTCACAAGTCACGAGCATCTATAAGAGTCAAAACACAACTACAAGGCCAGTAATATACAGAATAAAACTTAGACTCAAAAGGAAGAAAATCCGGTGCCGCGAACGCTGGCGGTCACCTAGCTCAGCTACGATAGTAAAATCTCCAATCAGCTCAAAACCCGCTACCGGGTGAACAAATACCTGCATCTGCACACGAGGTGCAGGGAGTAAAGTGAGTACTCCAACTCAGTGAGTAATAAAGGTAAATAATAACTGAGCAGTAAGAAATCACGTATAATAGATCATCATGCTGTATAGAAGCAGTGTAAAAACACTTTGAGAAAATCAGTGAAACTGTGAAATCTTTAGAAATATCTTGGCTCAGTTTTAAACCTCTTTTGAAAATGATCCTTTCAACAGTTGCAAAAATAATTTCAAACAATTAGTGCCGCTATGCATAGAAATTCGCCCCTCGGTCACAAATACCACAGTATAACAAGTAAAAGACAAATAAGTATGCAAAATGAGCACATAAAACTCGCCCCTCGGGCAATATTCTTGTTCCTGGTCAGCCATTGTTACCTCACCGCNATAACCTATGAAGCATAATATATAACCTTTGGCAAACTTTTCCTTTACTCTAGCCATAGCTAATTCACTCGCACGCCCCCAAACTGGAACCAACATAGCACCTAACCGTGCAATCAACTGCTCACAGCAGACTCCCCCACTTGGCTCGAAGCCATAGATCAAGATACACTCTATAACTCATAACGCTTTTACTTTATTGATGCCACAATACCATAGTGAGATTGGACTCAAATCATTTGTAAGCTTGTGAAACCCATATCGTCTAGTACTATAAACCTTCTGCAAATCTCGTATTCATTCCCGCAACAGTTAAGCCCACTCTCTTAGACGACCCGAAATTCCAAATTCCAACACATACTTTTACTTACACATGAGATCTTCTAACATACACATAAGGATCACACCGCTTCAGAACACTCCGCAGGAGATAACCCACCTGCTTCGCCTTAATATAACATTTCCGTATACCTTCCACCGTCAGAGACACGAAATTTTTTTTCATGTGCCCATAACTCGGAGCTACACATCCAATCACAATAGAAATCCAACACTTAATAGTTCATCTATCATCCAGCAGATCTTCCTCGACACTTCCAAGTCATATAGAAACATCACGCAGTGCTAACATACTCATCACAAAGCTATCCCGCCGTCATTCCCACTATTAGGGACAATACTGAACATATAAGTTCAAAACACTTGCTCACTCAATCAGCACCTCGGTGCTCAAGCCATAGGCAAAGATCCGGCCTCAAGTCCTTCCGACTGGCCCAACATCAACTCACAGAGATCACGTCTCGCCCCTCGATCGGGGAATCATAAGCCATCAATGCACATATGATACTGAGCGCTCATACGCGCATGCGAACGCATGGAAGGAATTTCAAGAGTTACTTTTTCAAGCTGAATCAAGGACGCACAATAAGATTTCAAGAATGTGAAGTTTTCCCTAAAGGTTCTGCAGCCTCTCGAGGATAAATACAGACGTCTGCGTACCGATCCACGAGACTCTACTAAACCTGCTCATGACTCGGGAGACCTATGTAACCTAGGCTCTGATACCAACTTGTCACGACCCAAACCCCGCTGCGGTCGTGATGGCACCTCTCGTGATGACAAGGCCAGCCAACCAACCCAATTTGCCCTTTTGAAATTTAATAAACATGAGTATACAATTTTAAAGATAGTTCAATAATATTACTTAGCGGAAGTACAACCCAAACACAGCCCAAATCGGGGTGTCACAAGTCACGAGCATCTAGAAGAGTCTAAACACAACTACAAGGCCAGTAATATACAGAATAAAACTTAGACTCAAAAGGAAGAAAATCCGGTGCCGCGAACGCTGGCGGTCACCTTGCTCAGCTACGATAGAAAAATCTCCAAGCAGCTCAAAACCCGCTACCGGGTGAACAAATACCTGCATCTGCACACGAGGTGCAGGGTGTAAAGTGAGTACTCCAACTCAGTGATTAATAAAGGTAAATAATAACTGAGCAGTAAGAAATCACGTATAACATATCATCATGCTGTATAGAAGCAGTGTAAAAACTCTTTGAGAAAATCAGTGAAACTGTGAAATCTTTAGAAATATCTTGCCTCAGTTTTAAACCTCTTTTGAAAATGATCCTTTCAACAGTTGCAAAAATAATTTCAAACAATTAGTGCCGCTATGCATAAAAATTCGCCCCTCGGGCACAAATACCACAGTATAACAAGTAAAAGACAAATAAGTATGCAAAATGAGCACATAAAACTCGCCCCTCGGGCAATATTCTTGTTCTTGGTCAGCCATTGTTACCTGACCGCACGGTGTTATTTTTGGTCAGTCATTGTTACCTGACCAAACGCATCATACAGTTTCACTGTTACCACTATCTGAAATTTATCCTCTTTAGGTGGGTACTCGCGCTCACTGTGGGGGTGCAGACTACGGAGGGGATCCTACAGCCCAAGCGCTATATCATCATAAGGCCTGAAAGCCTGTTCATATCAACATAAGGCCTGAAAGCCTTCTCACATCACACTCGAGTCCTGAAAGCCTCATCACATATCACTCGAGGCCTGAAAGCCTCCTCACATAACACTCGAGGCCTGAAAGCCTCCTCACATCACTCAACATATCCTCACATATGGCCCTCGGCCTCAATCAGTCCAAAAACAATCATAAGCCCCTCGGGCATCAACAAAACAATAGTACTCAGCTCAAACACTAGTTCAAATATCATTTAAATCTCAAATTTGAGTAAAATTAGCTGAGCTCATGAAACAATGTATTTTAATTGGACTGGGTTCAAGTAATGTGTCAAATAGTGAGGAAACAGTAATGATAGTTCACAAAGGATTTCAAATAATCGGCAATAAGCCCAAGTATGGTGAAACAACAAGTCATAGTCAAATATGCGGTAAAGTATCAACCGGGATGGACCAAGTCACAATCCCCAATAGTAAATGACCCCGCGCTCGTCATTGAGCGCGTGTCTCACCTCAATATAGCACTACGATGTGCAATCCGGGGTTTCAAACCCTCAGGATATCATTTACAATCATTACTCACCTCGAACCGGCGAAATCTCTAGCTCGCGACGCCTTTGCCCCTCAAATCGGCCTCCACGCGCGTCGAATCTAACCAAAAACCACAACGAATACGTCACAATATGCTAAGGGAACAAAACCCAATCGAAAACAATCAATAACGGGCACAAATCCCGAAATTACCAAAACCCGAGCCCCGAGCCCACTTCTCGAAACTCAGAAATTTTTACATAATTAGATTCCTCATCTTCCCACGAGTTTATACATATCAAGAATACCAAAATCGGAGTTCAAATGACCCCTCAAATCCTCAATTTAAAATCTCAAAATCCCAAGCCCTAATTCTTCCATCCTAGCTAAATTTCCATGAATTTCTAGGCCAATTTCATAATATAATCGTGCTTTAAGCTCAAAAATCTTACCTCCAATCAATCACAGTCGAATCCCTCTTCAATTTCCGTCCAAAGCTCTCAAGGATGTTCAAAAATGGTGAAAAATATCCCAAGCTCGCGGATGAAATGAACTTTTAAACCTTTTATCTGCCCAGGCCTTTTCACTTTTGCGGCCCCCACACCGCATCAGCGGTTTCCGCTTCTGCGGAATTTAACCGCTTCTGCGGAGGTCACTATTACACCCAGGACCGCTTCTGNGAATAAGCCCGAACTAGCTGTAATAACCCATACCTGCAACCTCAGGTGCAATCATATGATATACTACATAACCCAAAACGATAACTTCTATTCACAGCAGTTGCCCACAACACCCGAATACCGATAAAAAATCTCTTATCAACTAAGGTCTTATTCAAACACTTTCATATACTGCCAACGATAACTGAAACACGCAATGAACCGTAACCATTTCTCAGATCAACCATTCATGAAGCCACTTCCCTTTTGACTAATACCACAATAAATTCCGAGCTGAACCTCGATATTATCCTTCCAACAAGCTGAAATCAAATCCATTCGTATTCATTAGTAACCCCAACGATCACCTCGAATCCAACGCACCACCCTGGTGATATGACACCTCAATACAGGCCTAAGCCACAACTTGCATAATACGCGCACCAATAAGAAACGATCTAACATACTCAAATCATGAAAAATGACTCAATCGAAAGAGCTGTACCTCAAGCTCATCAGTACCATTATAACACAAGGCTGAGACCCCGTCTCACATCATAGAAATAGAACACCTGAATCTACCCCAAAAGGTCATATCTCCACGTGGCCTCGCTACAATGCGTGATCCTATCCAAACACTGTTACACATGAAACACCTCAAGTCACTATGCTCAATATCGACAGCCACGCACAATTTAATGTCCGAAACCAAAGTAAATCATTGCCCCCACGGTGAAACAAGTAACATATACCACGCAAACCCGATAGGACATAACCAATACGCCACTCGCCGAGCAATACTCAATACTCTTCCCGCTCGACTTCCACTGTGAGACCCCAAAAGAACCGCACCATACGTGCCTATAACCAACAAATCACAATACCTCGCAACACCGAAAAGCAACTCATAGATCTCCCTAGATCACTAATAAGCTCAATAACGGTCGAATCAACCTATCCCTCAACAATATAATTCGGACCCAACCGAGCCGATTCAAACTAGAACACGCATCCACATTAGCTTGCCAACGAACTCCTTACCGAGGAAGCCTGAAGCTGCTCCTTCCACTACCATAACTCCTGTCGGAGTCATACGATACGGTGCTCGGTACCAAATCCATACCGAAATCCGCAACTTCGCCCGGCGACATGCCCGGCCACAAGAAGCACATTCGAAAAGTTCCTCAACACCTGAACTTAATCAATGATAGCAACCTCTGCACTGATATCCATCACGAAGGCCCAATTAAGAAAAGCAACCCTTCCCAGCCGTCCGCTGGTTCTTCGAAACATAAACCACTCTACTAGAACATACTCCGACGCACCTCGCCACTCACCCTGTGGCATTTCCGGCATAGCCCATAGCGCAATAATCCAAAATAATCCAACACTGAGAAAACCATTCTAAACCCCGATATCATATCCAAAATCTGATATACCAGACAAAGAAAGGTCCACTCGAGCCTCCAAATCCCGATAGCCGTTACACGGTGCCGATACACACGATCCGCAATCACAGCATAGCCTGAATATGAGAACTTCCGTCTCCAAATCCACGCGGCACATGAATCACCACATCATATCCCATTTTCGCCGTCTGAAAGCATACCTCACCGTAATACCCAATAATTCCACGATAGATACTCTAAAGTTTCCCTGTGCCACCAAGCCAACCCGAATATCACCAGTCGATCTAACAGAAAGTGCCGCAATACCACCAAAGTGCCATCCATTTAATCACATTGCCCTTTTTCTAAAACATATACTCTCGTCAAATCACTTCCAAATAGCAGTACCATTTTCCTTGATTATCTGTGGCTACCCACTGCCTAAATGTTTTATGAAGTTCCTTTCTGAACTGAACTGTAACCTAACACACGCAAGTCTCGGTCCTCCACAACATACCGCATATAACATACCATCCGAGGGTACATGAAAACCTTATCTCCCTTCCGAGCCACAGACATCTACGCACTCAACTAGTCAAGAGCTTTCCCTTGGTCCCATCTAGAACAAAAACCACTATACATCCCATGCTCCGCATGCCCATAAAATATACATCTCCGAACCACGGTAAAACCCAACAAGAACTCTTCCAGTTCCGTTTGCACCAACTAAACTGCCAGGACTGAATCCTTCTAACTAGACCAAGCTAAGCAAGCCGTCGGAACCCAAGAGCATTGCTGCAAAATACTTGCACGAACTCATTACCTCTAACACATACAAAGAATTTGTCATATCCTTACCATGCCGATCCGGTCTACTATCAAGCTACTCCATCTATCTAAATCTCCTTCTGGTTCATTTTCAATTGATATTTCCTCTTGCTGTAGCACCGCAATTCCTTGACCCAGGCTTACCATACGAGACCCAAGCATAAAACCACACTATCTAAGACCCATAAGTCGTTGAATACTCTCTCAATTGTTCCCAGAAATACCACATTCCAGAATACTTTCCTCTGAAGGACTTTCTGCGAATCTAAATGTGTTACCTTTACTTTCCTGACAGTGATATTTAGAATCCCACAATTAACATAGAAATACCACAAATCTGGACCTCTTCCAATGAAAACACAGTTTCTAACCACATACTTAACTTTAAGATGCCCAATTGCTCTTTGTAGAATCTTGAACACATTAGAACTATTCCAGAGAGTCATTCACTCTTATTCAAATTGTAATTTACCTGACCCAACGAACAGAACCACCCGTGCCTCATTGGCACTCCGACACCGCAGAATGAAATCCTCATCCCAATACAACCAAGCAGCTTCCTGCTTTATGCGCCGAGCATTCTTTACCAACAATACTCTAGACATTCCGTGATTCTCATACCCTATGAAGCATAATATATAACCTTTGGCAAACTTTTCCTTTACTCTAGCCATAGCTAATTCACTTGCACGCCCCCAAACTTGAACCAACATAGCACCTAACCGTGCAATCAACTGCTCACAGCAGACTCCCCCACTTGCTCGAAGCCATAGATCAAGATACACTCAATAACTCATAACGCTTTTACTTTATTGATGCCACAATACCATAGTGAGATTAGACTCAAATCATTTGTAAGCTTGTGAAACCCATATCGTCTAGTACTATAAACCTTCTGCAAATCTCGCATTCATTCCCGCAACAGTTAAGCCCACTCTCTTAGACGACCCGAAATTCCAAATTCCAACACATACTTTTACTTACACATGAGATCTTCTAACATACACATAAGGATCACACCGCTTTAGAACACTCCGCAGGAGATAACCCACCTGCTTCGCCTTAATATAATATTTCCGTATACCTTCCACCGTCATACACATTACACAATCATTTAATCTTCCTGAGTCTGAACTCATACCGCAGCATGACATTTACTTCACTCCCAACTAGGAGACACGAAAAGATTTTTTATGTGCCCATAACTCGGAGCTACACATCCAATCACAATAGAAATCCAACACTTAATAGTTCATCTATCATCCAGCAGATCTTCCTCGACACTTCCAAGTCATATAGAAACATCACGCAGTGCTAACATACTCATCACAAAGCTATCCCGCCGTCATCCCACTATTAGGGACAATACTGAACATATAAGTTCAAAACACTTGCTCACTCAATCAGCACCTCGGTGCTCAAGCCATAGTCAAAGATCCGACCTCAAGTCCTTCAGACTGGCCCAACATCAACTCACAGAGATCACGTCTTGCCCCTTGATTGGGGAATCATAAGCCATCAATGCACATCTGATACTGAGCGCTCATACGCGCATGCGAACGCGTGGAAGGAATTTCAAGAGTTACTTTTTCAAGCTGAATCAAGGACGCACGATAAGATTTCAAGAATGTGAAGTTTTCACTAAAGGTTCTATAGCCTCTCGAGGATAAATACAGACGTCTCCGTACCGATCCGCGAGACTCTACTAAACCTGCTCATGACTCGTGAGACCTATGTAACCTAGGCTCTGATACCAACTTGTCACAACCCAAACCCTGCTCCGGTCGCGGTGGCGCCTCTCGTGATGACAAGGCCAGCCAACCAACCCAATTTGCCTTTTTGAAATTTAATAAACATGAGTATACAATTTTAAAGATAGTTCAATAATATTACTTAGCGGAAGTACAACCCAAACACAGCCCAAATCGGGGTGTCACAAGTCACGAGCATCTAGAAGAGTCTAAACACAACTACAAGGCCAGTAATATACAGAATAAAACTTAGACTCAAAAGGAAGAAAATCCGGTGCCGCGAACGCTGGCGGTCACCTTGCTCAGCTACGATAGTAAAATCTCCAATCAGCTCAAAACCCGCTACCGGGTGAACAAATACCTGCATCTGCACACGAGGTGCAGGGAGTAAAGTGAGTACTCCAACTCAGTGAGTAATAAAGGTAAATAATAACTGAGCAGTAAGAAATCACGTATAACAGATCATCATGCTGTATAGAAGCAGTGTAAAAACTCTTTGAGAAAATCAGTGAAACTGTGAAATCTTTAGAAATATCTTGGCTCAGTTTTAAACCTCTTCTGAAAATGATCTTTTCAATAGTTGCAAAAATAATTTCAAACAATTAGTGCCGCTATGCATAGAAATTCGCCCCTCAGGCACAAATACCATAGTATAACAAGTCAAAGACAAATAAGTATGCAAAATGAGCACATAAAACTCGCCCCTCGGGCAATATTCTTGTTCCTGGTCAGCCATTGTTACCTGACCGCACGGTGTTATTCCTGGTCAGTCATTGTTACCTGACCAAACGCATCATACAGTGTCATTGTTACCACTGTCTCAAATTTATCCTCTTTAGGTGGGTACCCGCGCTCACTGTGGGGGTTGCAGACTCCAGAGGGGCTCCTACAGCCCAAGCGCTATCTCATCATAAGGCCTGAAAGCCTGTTCATATCAACATAAGGCCTGAAAGCCTGTTCATATCAACATAAGGCCTAAAAGCCTTCTCACATCACACTCGAGGCCTGAAAGCCTCATCACATATCACTCGAGGCTTGAAAGCCTCCTCACATAACACTCGAGGCCTGAAAGCCTCCTCACATCACTCAAGATATCCTCACTTATGGCCCTCGGCCTCAATCAGTCCAAAAACAATCATAAGCCCCTCGGGCATCAATAAAACAATAGTACTCAGCTCAAACACTAGTTCAAATATCATTTAAATCTCAAATTTGAGTAAAATTAGCTGAGCTCATGAAACAGTGTATTTTAATTGGACTGGGTTCAAGTAATGTGTCAAATAGTGAGGAAACAGTGATGATAGTTCACAAAGGATTTCAAATAATCGGCAATAAGCCCAAGTATGGTGAAACAACAAGTCATAGTGAAACAACAAGTCATAGTCAAATATGCGGTAAAGTATCTACCGGGATGGACCAAGTCACAATCCCCAATAGTAAATGACCCCGCGCTTGTCATTGAGCGCGTGTCTCACCTCAATATAGCACTACGATGTGCAATCCGGGGTTTCAAACCCTCAGGATATCATTTACAATCATTACTCACCTCGAACCGGCGAAATCTCTAGCTCGCGACGCCTTTGCCCCTCAAATCGGCCTCCACGCGCGTCAAATCTAACCAAAAACCACAACGAATACGTCACAATATGCTAAGGGAACAAAACCCAATCGAAAATAATCAATAACGGGCACAAATCCCGAAATTACCAAAACCCGATCCCCGGGCCCACTTCTCGAAACTCAGAAATTTTTACATAATTAGATTCCTCATCTTCCCACGAGTTTATACATATCAAGAATACCAAAATCGGAGTTCAAATGGCCCCTCAAATCCTCAATTTAAAATCTCAAAATCCCAAGCCCTAGTTCTTCCATCTTAGCTAAATTTCCATGAATTTCTAGGCCAATTTCATAATATAATCGTGCTTTAAGTTCAAAAATCTTACCTCCAATCAATCCCAGTTGAAACCCTCTTCAATTTCCGTCTAAAGCTCTCAAGGATGTTCAAAAATGGTGAAAAATATCCCAAGCTCGCGGATGAAATGAACTTTTAAACCTTTTATCTGCCCAGGCCTTTTCGCTTTTGCGGCCCCCACACCGCATCAGCGGTTTCTGCTTCTGCGAAATTTAACCGCTTCTGCGGAGGTCACTATTACACCCAGGACCGCTTCTGCAGTCCAATCCCGCTTCTGCGGTCGCCGCATATGCGGACCACCATCCGCTTCTGCGGAAGCTGCCTCAAGACCCAAATTTCGCACCTGCGGCCCCTTCGTCGCATCTGCGGAACCACTTCTGCGGCCCCTTTTCCGCAGATGCGGAAATACCAGATACCAGCAAACCAGATATTTCAAAATTCCAAAATTCATCCCGATGGCCATCCGAAGTCACCCCGAGGCCCCCGGGACCTCAACCAAAAACACAGATATGATCCAATACCTTATTCAAACTGGCACGAACCATCAAAACACCACAATTAACACAAATTACATCAAATTCAAGCCTAAGTTCATCCAAATCTTCCGAAACTCGCATTCGATAAAAACCCAACCAAAACACTTCTGATTCAACTGAAATTTTACACAGACGTCTCAAATCACATAACGAAGCTACAGCAAGTCTCGGAATTCCATTCCGACCCTCGGGTCAAAATCTCACCTATCAACCGGAATTCGCCAAAATACTAACTTCGCCAATTCAAGCCAAATTCTTCCACGGACCTCCAAAATGCATTCCGATCGCGCTCCTAAGTCATAAATCACCTAACGGAGCTAGCCAAATCATAAAAGTTCCGATCCGAGCTCATATACACATAAGTCAACTCTTGGTCAAATCTTTCAAATTCAAAGCTTTCAACTGAACTATTCTTTCAAATTCATTCCGATTTTCCTGAAACCCAAAACCATCGATCCACATCAGTCATAATGCCTAACACGGGGTAAGTCATGCCCGAGAACTGGTGATCAAAGTGCAAAAGCTCAAAACGACCGGTCGGGTCGTTACAATTTAATTCATGAAAAACCCAAAAATACTCTGTATTTAGGATTTATTTTTACATTTATAGGGTTAATTAGTAAATTAGTCGTTTTATAAAAATGAAAATCACAAAAAATAACTCATTTTGCATTTTAACTTTTTAATTTTGAATTTTACAGTTTTTCTTTTAATTTGGGAATTAATTAATTGTTGTAAATACTATGATGAGTAATTAGTTTAATTTGATAAGTTAATTTAGTCGAAGAATAAATTTAGGTTTAATTTAATTTGAAAGAAAAGGAAAATTGAAATTTGAAAAGAAAAGGAATTGAATCAAAAGAAATGCTTTGATTTTGGGCCAATTCGTACCAGCCCAAATAATTTTCCCCAAAACCGTTCGGATCCGGCCCAAAACCCACGCCCTTTACCCGGTCCAGTTTTCAGCTTAATCAAACGACACCGTTTGGAGTTCAATGACTTTAAGTCAATCTCAGCCTTCCATTTTAATCCATTCAACGACTGCGAGACTTTTCCCATTTTGTTTAAAAATGTCCGAACCCCTTCAGATGAACCTCTGTGACGACACAAAGGGTCATCACCTGTTTTCCCTATCTTTCCGTGCTTTCGAGGCCTTGAAAATCTCATTTTTAGTTGCCTCGATCTGCGTGCGCAGTCCGGGCGAGTAGCCGAAAAGCTTGTATGTGAAATTCTGTGAAAAATGCTAAAATTTGGTATTAAAATGAGTAAAGTTGACTTTGGTCAACATTTTGGGTAAACGGACCCGGACCCGTGATTTGACGGTCCCGGAGGGTTTGTAGAAAAATATTGGACTCGGGCGTATGCCTGAAATCGATATTCGAGGTCCCGAGCCCGAGAAATGAATTTTTTAAAAGAAATTGTTTTTCTGGAATTGTTAAGGAAAGGTGAAATGAAAATTGATTAGAACGTGTTGGTATCGGGCCCGTATTTTGGTTCCGGCGCCCGGTACAGGTCTTATATGTGTTTTAAGACGTTTCTGTGAAATTTGGTTGAAATCGGACGTCATTTGATGTGTTTCGGACCTAAAACTCTAAATTTGAAAGTTTATAAATTTTGCTGAAAAACTAATGATTTTGAGGTTTGATTCCTCGTTTCTGATGTTATTTTGGCGATTTGATCGCGCGGTTAAGTTCATAGGATGTTGTTGAGTTAGTGGGTGTGTTTGGTTAGGAGCCCCGAGGGCTCGGGAGTGTTTCGGAGGTGTGTCGGAGTTGTTTCGGACTTGGAAAAGTTGTAGAAAATTCAATTCTGGTGTTCTATTGTCCAGTGCTATGCGATCGCATAGGCCTTCCGCGATCGCATAAGGTTAAACTCCAGGTGCCCTGTTTTTTTTAGTGCGATCGCATAAATTCTCCTGCGATCGCGTAGGGTTGACACTCTTCGTTCAATGCGATTGCATTACCTTTCCACGATCGCTATGTATAAGAGCCAAAAATCTGAAATGAGGCCTGTTTCTTCTATGCGTTCGCAATAGACCTCCTGCAATTGCAATAGTCAATTTTCCTGACCCTATGCGATCGCAATCCCTCTTCCGCGATCGCATAGAGCAAAATCTGCCCAGTTATGTTTTAAAAATCAGAACAGTAGCTACGGGTCTTTCACCAAAAACACACGAGCTCTCTTCTTCCCCAAGCACTTAGGAGTCCATTGAAGCTTCCTTTCATCAAGACCTCTTGGGTTAGTAAATCCCAACTCGTTTTCTTCATTTTCCATCATTAATTATTGAATTCCTAAGCTTAAATCATGTAGATTAGGGTAAAAATTGGGGGAATTGGGTACAGTTAGGGCTTTTCAATTTTTCTTGATTTAGACCTCGTTTTGGGGTCGAATTTGAAAACAAATTGTATATTCGGGCTTGTGGGGGAATGGGTGATATGAATTTGGTTCGAACCTCGTGTTTTGACCAAGCGGGCCCGGGGTCGATTTTTGGAATTTTGGGAAGAAAGGTTGGGAATCTATATTTAGGTATTGGGTTTGATTTGTTTAGCTTATATTGATATTATAAAGTCGTTATTGCATAGATTTGATTGAGTTGGAGCCGAATTCGAGAGGGAAAGCAGTTGTTGTGGATTGATTTGGCCGTAGAAGTTGAGGTAAGTGTTCGGTCTAACTCTATCTTGAGGGATTAGGAGTTGAGTCTTACTTGCTACTTGTTTTGTGTTGTGTCCGACGTATAGGCATGGTGACGAGTATCTATACGTTGGGGTCGAGCATGACCGTGAGTCCTGAATTGCTAAATTGTTGTATTCTTAATTGAGCTTATGAGAACTTGGTTGAAGATCTTTGATACTGAGCAAGTATTTTGTTATGACTGAGTATTGGTATTAATTGTGTTAAGTAGAAATTGAATAAGGTTGGTTATAGCTGGATCTCCCTTGCCGGAATAGTTGATTTGATATTTTGTTCCCTTGCCGGGAAATTCATTATATTATCTTGTTCCCTTGCCGGAAAATCATTATATTATCTTGCTCCCTTGCCGGGAATTCTCTTTGTAATATTGTGTTGGAATGAAATGGGAGCAGGTGGTACGCCTACCACAAGTGTTATGAAATGGGAGCGGGTGGTACGCCTACCACAAGATTGATGAAATGGGAGCGGGTGGTACGCCTACCACAAGATTGATGAAATGGGAGCGGGTGGTACGCCTACCATGAGATATGAGAACTGGGATCGGGTTGCACGCCTGCAACAAGATGAGTTGAACATGAAAGCTGTCTTATTTTCTTTATTCTGTGTTAGGAGCTAAATTGTAGATGATATTCCATTGTCCCTGATACTTTATTTCCATCTGTGCCCCTGAAGCATGCTCCCTTCCCCAGCTTAAATTGTATATTTCTGCTGTTTCTCTGTTGTATTTGCATATATATATATATCTGCACAGGTTTATCTGGAGTCTGGTTCTAGCCTCGTCACTACCTCGCCGGGGTTAGGCCAGACACTTACCAGCTCATGGGGTCGGTTGTGTTGATTCTACACTCTGTGCTCTTTTGCACAGATCCAGGCTTTGGACAGCAGCAACAGCAGTAGATCGGGAGCAGGCCTTCAGTCCATAGAGAGATACCGAGGTAGTCTCGCAGGCGTCCGCGGGCCCGACATCTCCTTATCTAGTTTTTCAGTTGTTATCTCTTGTATTCGAGATAAACATTCTATAATGTCTTTCAAACATTGTATTTAGAAAAATCTTAGTAGTTCGTGAGTTTGTGACTCCAGTTCTTGGGTAGACACTCTTATTGGGATTTCCACATTTTATTCAGTTATTTAAATTGAAGACTTCCGCTTATAATTTGTTTCCGTTGCTTTATTTTTATTGCTGTTAGTTATTGAAAAAGGAATATTTGTCTAATGGAAATTTATATAAGTTTGGCTTGCCTAGCTCCTATTAGTAGGCGCCATCACGACCCCGAAGGTGGGAAATCCGGGTCGTAACAAGTTGGTATCAGTGCACTAGGTTACATAGGTCTCACAACTCACGGACAAACTTGGTAGAGTCTGAGGGATCGGTACGGAGACGTCTGTATTTATCCCCAGAGGCTACAGAGTTAGGAAAACTTCACATTTGTTCTTTCTTGTCGTGCGGTTTTGTTTCTCAAATACTGATTGTCTTTCTACTCTGTTATTTCGCATATGGCGAGAACACGTGCTTCCTCTTCTACCGCTCGGCAGCCCGAGCCCCCAGCAGCAGCTCCCACTAGGGGCAGAGGGCGAGGCTGAGGCCGTGCCAGAGGCCGAGGTAGGGGCAGAGCTCAGCCCCAAGCAGCAGCCCTAGAGGCGGAGCCTCAGATTTATTATGACGAGGAGGTTCCAGCTCCAGCAGCTCCGGTGGGCCCAACTTAGGTCCCAGAGGGGTTTATAGCCACCCCGGTTCTTCAGGACGCTCTGGTCAGATTGGTAGGCCTTATGGAGAGTGTCACTCGAGCGGGTTTGCTTCCAGTAGCACCAGCCACTTCTCAGGCTGGAGGAGGGGTTCAGACTCCTACTACACGTACTTCGGAGCAGGTAGCTCCCCAGGTTCCGGTTCCAACAGCTCAGCCAGCTGTGGCAGTTCAGCCGGGTATTGTGGCTCAGACCAGCGATGGTGCGGCTATGTCCGCCGATGCTCTGTGGAGATTGAACAGATTCACCAAGCTCTTCACTACCACATACATCGGTTCTTCTTTAGAGGATCCACATGATTTCTTATATAGCTGCCACGAGGTTCTTCGGACTATGGGTATTGTGGAGACCAATGGGGTCGACTTTGCCACCTTTCGTCTATCTGGATCCGCCAAGACTTGGTGGAGGGACTATTGTTTAGCCAGACCAGCAGAGTCGCCATCTTTGACTTGGGACCAATTTTCAGAGTTATTTTTGGAGAAGTTTCTCCCAGTCACTCAGAGGGAGGCTCTTCGCAGGCAGTTCGAGCGCCTCCAGCAGGGCTCTATGACGGTCACTCAGTATGAGACCCGATTCATTTATCTAGCTCGCCATGCTATTGTCATACTCCCCACCGAGAGAGAGAGGGTGCGGAGGTTTATTGATGGGTTGATTCAGCCGATTCGTCTTCAGATGGCTATGGGGGCCGGGAATGAGATCACTTTTCAGGAGACGGCCAATGCAGCCCGCAGAGTTGAGATGGCTTTGTCACAGGGAGGCGGTCATGGGTCTGATAAGAGGCCCCGTCATGCAGGTAGATTCAGTGGTACCTCGTCTGGAGGTAGAGATTCTTATGGTAGAGGCCATCCTCCTAGGCCCTTTCAGTCAGCTCTCCAGGTCTCTCATGGTACTTCAGGTAGTCGTGGTTCTCAGCCGCATTATTCTGACCAGCAGCACCTATCAGTGCACCACCGCTCCAGAGTTTCCAGGGCCATTATCCCCAGCAGCCGAGGGCTTGTTTCATGTGTGGAGACACGAGGCACATTGCCAGGTATTGCCCTCGAGCTTCGAGCAGCTCTCAGCACCAGAGTTCTCGTACTATGATTCAGGCACCGGAGGTTCCACAGCCTGCCCAGCCAGCTAGAGGTGGTGGCAGGGGTGTTAGAGGTGGAGGTAGAGGTCATAGAGGTGGAGCTCAGGCCGCTAGAGGTGGGGGCCAGCCAGAAGCCGGTCATCCCAAAGAGGCAGTTCAGGGAGGTGGGGCCCAACCCCGATGTTATGCTCTTCCAGCCAGGCCAGAGGCTGAGTCTTCAGATGCAGTCATTACATGTACTATTCTAGTTTGTGATAGAGATGCTTTAGTGCTATTTGACCCTGGGTCTACGTATTTGTATGTATCGTCCTATTTTGCACCGTACCTGGTTATGCCTAGTGATGCTTTGAGTATTCCTGTTTATGTATCTACACCGGTGGGTGATTCTATAGTGGTCGACCGAGTTCATCGTTCCTGTGTTGTAGTGTTTGGGGGTCTTGAGACCCGTGTTGATTTGTTGCTCTTAGATATGGTGGATTTCGACGTTATATTAGGGATGGATTGGTTGTCCCCGTATCATGCTATCTTGGATTGCCATGCCAAGACCGTGACCTTAGCTTTACCAGATTTGCCTTTTTGGAGTGGAGAGGGACCCCATGTCATACCACTTGCATTGTTATCTCATATGTGAAGGCTCGACGCATGGTCGAGAAGGGGTGTTTAGCTTATCTAGCGTATGTTCGCGATTCCAGCGCAGAGGTCCTTTCTATTGATTCTGTACCTATTGTTCGGGAGTTCCCCGAGGTTTTCCCTTCAGACCTGCCGGGTATGCCGCCCGACAGGGATATCGACTTTTGTATTGATCTGGCTCCGGGCACTCAGCCCATTTCCATTCCGCCGTATCGCATGACCCCGCCAGAGTTGAAAGAGTTAAATGATCAGTTGCAGGATTTGCTTGAGAAGGGTTTCATTAGACCCCGCGTTTCGCCTTGGGGTGCGCCAGTGTTATTCGTGAAGAAAAAGGATGGTTCGATGAGGATGTGCATTAATTACCAGCAATTGAACAAAGTTACGATCAAGAATAAGTATCCGTTGCCGAGGATTGACGATTTGTTCGACCAACTTCAGGGTGCAAAGGTGTTTTCAAAGATAGACTTGAGATCTAGCTACCATCAGTTGAGGATTAGGGCATCCGATGTCCCTAAGACAGCATTCCGCACTCGGTACGGGCATTATGAGTTTTTGGTCATGTCATTTGGGTTGACCAATGCCCCAACAACATTTATGGAGTTGATGAACCGAGTGTTCATGCCTTATTTGGACTTGTTCGTGATAGTCTTTATTGATGATATTCTGGTGTACTCCCGCAGCCAGGAGGAGCACGAGCAGCACCTCAGAGTGGTTCTTCAGACTCTGAAGGATAGCCAGTTATATGCTAAGTTCTCGAAGTGTGAGTTCTGGTTGAGTTCGGTTGCATTTCTGGGTCACGTTGTATCAGTAGAGGGTATTCAGGTGGACCCGAAGAAGATTGAGGCAGTCAAGAACTGGCCTCGACCAGCATCAGCTACAGAGATTCGGAGTTTCTTGGGGTTAGCAGGCTACTACCGCCGGTTGTGGAGGGGTTTTCATCTATCACAGCCCCGATGACCAGATTGACCCAGAAGGGTGCCCAGTTCAGATGGTCGGATGAGTGTGAGTCGAGCTTTCAGAAGCTCAAGACAGCTCTGACTACGGCACCGGTATTGGCTTTGCCCACAGGTTCAGGGCCTTATACAGTCTATTGTGATGCTTCCCGTATTGGGCTTGATGTAGTATTGATGCAGGACGGCAGAGTCATTGCCTATGCTTCGAGGCAGTTGAAGATCCACGAGAAGAATTATCCGGTTCATTATCTAGTGTTGGCAGCCATTGTTCATGCTTTGAAGATTTGGAGACATTATCTTTATGGTGTGACGTGTGAGGTGTACACTGATCACAAGAGTCTTCAGTACTTGTTCAAGCAAAAGGAGTTGAATTTGAGGCAGAGGAGGTGGTTGGAGTTGCTGAAAGATTATGATGTCACTATCTTGTACCACCCGGGGAAGGCCAATGTGGTGGCCGATGCATT
>NW_017671880.1:138779-150678 GCF_001879085.1 Nicotiana attenuata
CGTGCATCCAGTGTTTCATGTGTCCATGCTTCGGAGGTATCACGGCGATCCAGCCCACGTGTTAGATTTCAGCACTGTCCAATTGGACAAGGATCTGTCTTATGAGGAGGAGCCGGTAGCTATTCTAGACCGACAGGTTTGACAGTTGAGGTCGAAAAGTTTTCCTTCAGTGCGTGTCCAGTGGAGAGGTCAGCCTCATGAGGCATCGACCTGGGAGTCCGAGTCTGATATGCGAAGCCGTTATCCTCATCTATTTCCCGACTCAGGTACATCTTTCTTTTGTCCGTTCGAGGACGAACGGTTATTTTAGAGGTGGAGAATGTGACGACCCAAAGGGTCATCACCTGTTTTCTCATTCATCCCGTGCTTCCGAGGCCTTGAAAACCTCATTTTTACTTGTCTCGATTTGCGTGCGCAGTCCGGGCGCGTAGCCGGAAAGCTTAAATATGAATTCTGTGTAAAAATTTATGAATTTTGATATTTAAATGAGTAAAGTTGACTTTGGTCAACATTTTGGGTAAACGGACTCGGACCCGTGATTTGACGGTCCCGGAGGGTCCGTAGAAAAATATGGGACTCGGGCGTATGCCCGGAATCGAAATCCGAGGTCCCGAGCCCGAGAAATGAATTTTTTAAAAGAAATTGTTTTTCTAAAATTTATATGGAAATTTGAAATGAAAATGGATTAGAAAGTGTTGGTATCGGGCCCGTATTTTGGTTCTGGCACCCGGTACAGGTCTTATATGTGTTTTAAGACGTTTTTGTGAAATTTGGTTGAAATCGGACGTCATTTGACGTGTTTCGGACCTAAAACTCTAAATTTGAAAGATTATGAATTTTGTTGAAAAACTAATGATTTTGAGGTTTGATTCCTCGTTTCTGATGTTATTTTGGCGATTTGATCGCGCGGTTAAGTTCGTAGGATGTTGTTGAGTTAGTGTGTGTGTTTGGTTAGGAGCCCCGAGGGCTCGGGAGTGTTTCGGAGGTGTGTCGGAGTTGTTTCGGACTTGGAAAAGTTGCAAAAAATTCAGTTCTGGTGTTCTGTTGTCCAGTGCTATGCAATCGCATTGGCCTTCCGCGATCGCATAAGGTTAAACTCCAGGTTCCCTGTTTTGTTCAGTGCAATCGCATAAATTCTCCTGCGATTGCGTAGGGTAGCCACTCTTCGTTCAATGCGATCGCACTACCTTTCCGCGATCGCAATGTATAAAAGCCAAAAATCCGGAATGGGGCCTGTTTCTTCTATGCGTTCGCAATAGACCTCCTGCGATCGCAATAGTCAATTTTCCTGACCCTATGCGATCGCAATCCCTCTTCCGCGATCGCATAGAGCAAAATCTGCCCAGTTATATTTTAAAAATCAGAACAGTAGCTACGGGTCTTTCACCAAAAACACACGAGCTCTCTTCTTCCCCAAGCACTTAGGAGTCCATTGAAGCTTCCTTTCATCAAGACCTCTTGGGTTAGTAAATCCCAACTTGTTTTCTTCATTTTCCATCATTAGTTATTGAATTCCTAAGCTTAAATCATGTATATTAGGGTGAAAATTGGAGGAATTGGGTAGAGTTAGGTGTCACGACCCAAATCCACTAAGGGTCGTGGTGGCGCCGGACACCGCTGTCAGGCTAGCCAACTAAAATTCTTAATTCAATTCTTGTTTTAATAATTTCGAAAACACTTCTTTATTATGATTAAAGCAATACTCAGTATATTCCTCCAAATAAATAATGAAATATTTAATCAAATTTCAAAATTTCTCTATAAACCTAAATACATCCCAGAACCTGGTGTCACAAGTACATGAGAAATTTTCTAAGAAATACCAAATAAGTACAATAACTGTCCGAAATACAATTGGACAGAAGTAAATAGAATCCTGAAAGAGACTGTACTAGCTGCGGAATCGCCTCAGGGAAATACAGCTCACCTAGTCTCTGCGTCAACCATGCTGCAATGCCACTATGCCACTAGCCACACAATAAACCTGTGCAACAAAAATGCACAGCAAGTGTAGTATGAGTACGAAAACAATGTGTAGTCAGCAAGTATCCCGTCTAATCTCGAAGAAGTAGAGACGAGAGGTCGACTTTAACACTTGCTAATGGTCAAATAATAATATACTAATATGTGAGGAAAACATGGATTTATTTAGCAGGCTCTAACTCACAAAGCTGTAAAACAGGTAAACACCTTTAACAATTAACCACGGGTTTTCAAGATTTCTTTTCATTTATTTTATCAATTTATATCAAGCCATGAATGGCAATATCCACATTTAAAATTCTCAGGAAACAATATATATATCATGCGCAAATCATGTCGAGGTCGACGGCCCGCTCCAACAGAATGTAAACTGTGCACTGCCGAGGGTCGAACGACCCGAACCATAGATGCATCTATTTAATCTGCCGAGGCGTTCGGCCCGTTCCATAAATAAACACATACCCTGCTCGCGAATCATGCATGCGATGCAGGTTCACATAAGGATACATGCTCAATCAGTCAAGTAAGAACTTACCGGGGAATATTTATCCAAATAAAACCAATTCTCCTTTAACAAATTTTAAGAAATGAAGTTTAATCCTTTTAGAAATTCACTTACTAATTCAATGTGATTTAAGCGATTCAAGCTATCAATGGCTCACAAATAATCCAAGTATAACATGCCTTTGGGTCCTAACTACCCGAGTAATAGCAAAATAGTAGCTACGCACGGACTCTCGTCACCTCGTGCATACGTAGCCCCCGCAAATAGGAGCACATAATCAATTATTTCACCTATGGGGACAATTCCCTCTTACAAGGTTAGAAAGGAGACTCACCTCGCTCCGAAGACCCATAACCGGCATTCTACATCCTTCCGAAGACTTGAACTCACGCACCATGCTCCAAAACTAGCCAATGGTTATACAAATCCATTAATATATGCTAAGGTACTCATTATAATCCAATTTATAACAATTCCTAACCCCGATCGGAAAGTTGACAAAAATTCCCTCAGGCCCACGTGCCCGAAATCCAAAATTTTCCGAAGATAAACTTTGGCCATGACCTTAGGAACTTAAATATATAATTTTCTCTAAATTCCACACCCGAAATCGTGGTCAAATTCCAAGAAAGGTAAATTTCTAGGTTTTCCACCAAAACCTCAATTTTCTACAATTTTTCCAAGTCTAAATCCATGTATAAACCTTGTATTTAACTCAAAGCTAGCATAAATTACTTACCTCATGACAAGTTACGAAAATGGCACCTCCAAGTTGCTCCCCATCGACTCCAATGGAAGAAAAATGGGGTTGAAATGAACTCAACCCCGAACTTAAAAAGATCTCACTGCCTCAGCTGCTTCCGCACCTGCGGTCCCTTGACCGCTTCTGCGGTTCCTCAGGTGCGGTTAAAATGCCGCATCTGCGGTCTTCCCTGAGCCACCCCTTTCTCGCTTCTGCGACGTGCCACCCGCAGATGCGGTCCCGCTTCTGCAGAACTTTGACCGCATCTGCGGTCCTCAAGCCTTTGACCAAAAACCGCTTATGCGTCTGCGGTGCCGCTTCTGCAGTCCTATTCCGCAGAAGCGGAAATACCAGCAACCAGCAAACCTCAGCCTTCCCAAAAATTTATTTTCGATCCGTTAACCACCCGGAATCCCTCGAGGCCCCCGGGACCTCAACCAAACCTACCAACCAATCCCAAAACACATTACAGACTTGCTCGAGGCCTCAAATCATATCAAACAACGCTAAAACCATTAATTACACCCCGATTCAAGCTTTATGAACTTTGAACTTTCCAACTTCTACTTCCGATGTTTAAACCTATCAAATCATGTCCAATTGACCTCAAATTTTGCACACAAGTCATATTTGACATTACGGACCTACTCCAACTTCCGGAATCGGATTCCGACCCCGATATCAAAAAGTCCACTTCCGGTCAAACTTCTCAAAAACCTTCAAATTTCTATCTTTAGCCAAATGGCTTCAAAATGACCTACGGACCTCCGAATTCACTTCCGATCGTGCTACCAACTCCAGAATCACCATACGGAGCTACTCCCAGTCTCGGAATCCCAAACGGACATTGATAACACTGAAATGCACTTCAAACCAAACTTAAGGAATTTATTCCAAAATGCTAACTTCCACAATAGGCTCCAAAACGCTCCCGGGTTACCCAAAACCCGAACCGGGCATCCGCCCAAGTCCGAAATCATCATATGAACCTGCTGGAACCTTCAGATCCCGATTCCGAGGTCATTTACTCGAAATTCCAATCCTAGTTGATTCCTTCAACTTTAAGCTTCCGAAATGAGAATTCTCTTCCCAAATCAACTCCGAACTTCCCGAAATTCAATTCCGACCACGTGTACGAGTCATAACACCTGAAATGAAGCTGCTCATGGCCTCAGACTGCTGAACGACGCGCTAGGGCTCAAAACGACCGGTCGGGTCGTTACATTAGGGCTTTTCAATTTTTCTTGATTTAGACCTCGTTTTGGGGTCGAATTTGAAAACAAATTGTATATTCGGGCTCGTGGGGGAATGGGTGATATGAATTTGGTTTGAACCTCGTGTTTTGACCAAGCGGGCCCGGGGTCGATTTTTGAAATTTTGGGAAGAAAGGTTGGGAATCTAAATTTAGGCATTGGGTTTGATTTGTTTAGCTTATATTGATATTATAAAGTTGTTATTGCATAGATTTGATTGAGTTGGAGCCGAATTCGGGAGGGAAAGCGGTTGTTGTGGATTGATTTGGCCGTAGAAGTTGACGTAAGTGTTCGGTCTAACTCTAGTTTGAGGGATTAGGAGTTGAGTCTTACTTGCTACTTGTTTTGTGTTGTGTCTGACGTATAGGCATGGTGACGAGTATCTATACGTTGGGGTCGAGCATGACCGTGAGTCCTAAATTGCTAAATTGTTGTATTCTTAATTGAGCTTATGAGAACTCGGTTGAAGATCTTTGATACTGAGCAAGTATTTTGTTATGACTGAGTATTGGTATTAATTGTGTTAAGTAGAAATTGAATAAGGTTGGTTATTGATGGATCTCCCTTGCCGAGATAGTTGATTTGGTATTTGTTCCCTTGCCGGGAAATTCATTATATTATCTTGTTCCCTTGCCGGGAAATCATTATATTATCTTGCTCCCTTGCCGGGAATTCTCTTTGTAATATTGTGTTGGAATGAAATGGGAGCGGGTGGTACGCCTACCACAAGTGTTATGAAATGGGAGCGGGTGGTACGCCTACCTCAAGATTGATGAAATGGGAGCGGGTGGTACGCCTACCACAAGATTGATGAAATGGGAGCGGGTGGTACGCCTACCACATGAAATTTATGAAATGGGAGCGGGTGGTACGCCTACCACGAGATATGAGAACTGGGATCGGGTTGCACGCCTGCAACAAGATGAGTTGAACATGAAAGCTGTCTTATTTTCTTTATTCTGTGTTAGGAGCTAAATTGTAGATGATATTCCATTGTCCCTGATACTTTATTTCCATCTGTGCCCCTGAAGCATGCTCCTCCCCAGCTTAAATTGTATATTTCTGCTGTTTCTCTGTTGTATTTGCATAAATATATATATCTGCACAGGTTTATCTGGAGTCTGGTTCTAGCCTCGTCACTACCTCGCCGGGGTTAGGCCAGACACTTACCAGCACATGGGGTCGGTTGTGCTGATTCTACACTCTGTGCTCTTTTGCACAGATCCAGGCTTTGGACAGCAGCAACAGCAGTAGATCGGGAGCAGGCCTTCGGTCCATAAAGAGATACCGAGGTAGTCTCGCAGGCGTCCGCGGGCCCGTCATCTCCTTATCTAGTTTTTCAGTTGTTATATCTTGTATTCGAGATAAACATTCTATAATTTCTTTCAAACATTGTATTTAGGAAAATCTTAGTAGTCCGTGAGTTTGTGACTCCAGTTCTTGGGTGGAGACTCTTATTGGGATTTCCGCATTTTATTCAGTTATTTAAATTGAAGACTTCCGCTTATAATTTTGTTTCCATTGCTTTATTTTTAATGCTGTTAGTTATTGAAAAAGGAATATGTGTCTAATGGAAATTTATCTAAGTTTGGCTTGCCTAGCTCCTATTAGTAGGCGCCATCACGACCCTCGAAGGTGGAAAATCCGGGTCGTGACAACCTCGTACCCTTTCACCTCATCTTCCTCGTCTCTAACCATGAACCCTAGCGCCACCCTAAGTTTCGCAAGCCATTTCCACCGGCGGCAGACTACCAATCAACCCCAAGTTGTTCCTCTACACTCCCTATGCTCCATCAAATACCGAGCCATAGTCAATTTCCCCATAATCTCCGCCGTTCTCCTTTAATTTCAAATCTGAAACGGAACCCTAGATTCGTTCCCACCTTCGATTCCTCAAGCAAAAGGGTCTGGGTTCGTTTTTCTCCAACCTTTGAAGAGACTTTGGCCTGAAACGACTGTTAGACGGTTGTTCTCACAAGAACAAGCCGACTAACACTCATTTTTGGTTCAAATCGAAACTGCCGATTATTTTGTTCAAGCCCATTTTCCGTTTGTTATCCTAGGTATTAACTTCGGGTGCACATTTCATGTGACCCAAATTCAATTCTTAAGAATGTTAAATAGAAGTGTCGCGAACCGCGAGTGCATTTCATGTGGCGTGGTTCAAGACATGTTTTAAATAACGTTGAATCTTTCCTAAAAAGCATTTTAAAATAATTAAAAGCGGTTAATAAGTTAAAAATGCACCATAGGTTCAAATATGTAATAAATAAGATAATATGCCAATTGTAATAGTTTAAGCGACCGTGCTAGAACCACGGACCCGGGAATGCCTAACACCTTCTTCCGGGTTAACAAAATTCCTTACTTAGAATTTCTGGTTCGCAGACTTCAAAAGGAAAGTCGAATTTCCTCGATTTGGGATTTAAAAATAAACCGGTGACTTGGGAAACCAATTAAAATATTCCAAGTGGCGACTATGATAAATAAATAAATAATCCCATTTCGAATAATTTCACTTAAATTGAAAAAATTNGCTGATGAAACCTTCTCCTAAGATAACCAAAAATGGACCTAGTCTGATGAATTTTCTCCTAGGATCAAAATCTTAGTCTGATGAATCATTCTCCTAAGATAGAAAACCTAGTCTGCTGAACTTTCTCCTAGGATCCAAAACTTTAGTCTGATGAATCTTCTCCTAGGGTCAAAATCTTAGTCTGAGGAATCTTTCTCCTAAGATAGAAAACCTAGTCTGATGAATTTGCTAGTCAAATGTCCTTGGTTTTACTCACAGGATCATGCATTCCAGTTAAGTCTTTAGTTTTACTCTCATCATCAATAGCTTAGGTGATCTACATTTTGCTAACAAACTCACAAATCTTCCTAGTGCAAAACTGGGGCAGAAAATTTTCTTGGTTTCGTCTATTTTGTTGCAGTCAGGAGCCCACCTGGAGAACAAGGGAATGCTTTTCAAGTTCAGCAATCAGGAGCCCACCTGGAGAACAAGGGAATACTTTTCAAGCTTCAGCAATCAGGAGCCCACCTGGAGAACAAGGGAATACTCTTCAAGCTTCAGCAGTCAGGAGCCCACCTGGAGAACAAGGGAAGTACAATTCAAATTCTATCCTTTAATTTTTAATATTTGATAACATGATGTGCCCAGCCACCACACTGGGGCAGAAAGTTTTCTTTGTTGTGTCTGTTTTGTGAAGTCAGGAGCCCGCCCGGAGAACAGAGGAATACAATTCAAGTTTTGAAGTCAGGAGCCCGCCTGGAGAACAAAGGAATACAATTCAAGTTTTGAAGTCGGGAGCCCGCCCGCATAGCAGAGAAATACATTCAAGCTCAACAGTTTGAAGAGAAGGAACAACAGTTCAGTTTACAAGTTGAAGTGGCAACAAGGGATTTCACCAGGAGAACACAAGACAACAAGGAAGTACAAGAGCAAGTTTGAAGAATTTAGATAGGACTTTTGTAATTCATAGAGCATAGCTAGTTTAGCTTCTTTTTATCTTTGACATGGTGTAATAAGGGAGGTCAGCAAGCAGTGGCAACAGCAATCGCAGTGAAATCACAGCTCCTGGTAGTCCTAGCTACCAAATCTTCCCGAACTACACTGACCTGATTCCTTTTTTAGCCAAGGATATGTAGGCAACCTCCGAAGCAGGGTGCGGTCAGACGGTTTTCAAAAATGCTTCACACGGAGTATTCGGACGGGCAAAAATCGCTCGTATCCGCTCACTTATCTTTGCCCGAGAACTCTGCGTGTTCCCGAGCATTGAGGGGTAGCTGTGAGCACGTGATTTTTGCCCTAAGTGAATTACTCCCAAAAATTCAAACAAAATGATTTTCTTCATTATTCTGCAATTTTGTGAATTTTTGTGTTATTTTCTGTTAATTGTTTGCATTTATTTGTGCATTTTAATTCATATGAAAATATAAAAATACATTTGGCATATGCATTTAGGGTTTAATTTTACATTTTTAGGATTAATTAGTAGTTAAATTGCATTTAAAACAAAGTATGAAGAAAATAACAAAAATAGTCTATTTTTGCATTTTTATTGTTAATTGGGGAATTTGTCATGAGTTTACTTTTAAAAAAGGATTTAATCAATTTTTAGGAATTAATTAGCTTAATTTTGTAAGTATATTAGGTCTTTATTTTTGCATCTTAATAAATCAGGAAAATATAAAATACAAAATGAAATAAAAAAAGAAGAGGAAATTACAATAAAAGAGGGAAATAAAAGAAAAACATTTAAAAAAAGAAGGCTCTTAATAATAAATCCATATTTGGGCTCGTTGTAACCAAAAATCCCCAGCCCAATTCGTGTAACCCAGTCCATACCCCAGGCCCAAGTCACCCCAATGACCAGTCCAATTTTTTTTTCCAGGCCTCAGGACTACTCGAACGACGTAGTATCATATGCAAACGACTTCGTTTTGAGATACTTAAATCCCAATTAATCTCGGCCATTCATCTATTATCATCCAACGGCCATGATTAGTTTTAGGTATTAAATAAAAGTGTCTTGATCTCTGAAGAACCCTAGAGACCAAGCACCCTCCATCCTCGTACCTTCCCCCTCCCTGTAACGCCAGCGTAACGCCACCATCACCCCACCACGCCTCCGCCACTCCTCCTCCCTAACACGGCGGCGGAGAGCCTCCAAACGCCACCAAAATTACACCCCTGGTTCTCCTTTTCCTCCCCTTTATGAATCCACCATCTGTTTCACTCAAATCCCAGCCGAACGGTTCGAATCTTGAATCGAATTTCTCCGGCCAAAACCCAACGTGACCCAATCCCGCCCAAATTAACACCCTAGGTTCCTCTCCTCTTCCTCTCCCCATATCCAGCCCCAGTTTTCCTCGAATATAGCCGGAACTTCTCGAATATCAATTTGAAGTTCCGGCCAAAACCCTAGTTCTCCCAAACTCCACTCAATTTATACCACATCATCACCTCACCTCCATCATGATGTTTCTATCAATAATGGTGTTCAGATACCACTAGAGTCACTCGAAATCTTAAATTGAGAGTTAGCCGGATTGGTGGAGTTCAAGATCAGTGAGTTCTTCGTTTTGTCTTCTCTTTTTCCTTTTTCTGGTATTTCTTAATTGTGTGGCTTCGTGTTTAATTGACTTGGATTGTTGTTTGTTTAGGGTTAGATTTCAGTTTATTTTTCTCTCTGTTGTCTTATTTTGAATTCCAATATCCAGTAGTATGAACTCATTCTTTGGTTGATTAATATGTTTCACACTGATTTTGGTTGTTAATAAGTGCTAATCCGAAAATTAGTTGTTAATTCTGATCTCATCATTATTTTAGCTGCCAGTTTAATTTTGTTTGATTGATTTAAATTTGCCTTAGTAATTCTAGGTGTTAGCTTAATTGTTGTTTTTGAATCTGTCATAGTATATGTTATAGTTTCTAATTCTTGGTTATTTGTTCTAATCGATCTTATTTGGCTATTGTTTGATTTCTGATTTTTAGCGTTCGATTTGTTAGTTTTGATCAGTTTAGTCTAATTTAGTGTAAATTCAGTAGTTGCATTGGTAGTTTCATGCTTAAGGATCAGTTTAAGTCTTGTTTTGCTTAGCTTTAGGTTCAGTAAATTTCAAAATAAACTAAGGGTAGCATAGTCATTCCATAAATAGAAAAACATGCTAGAATTTCCTAGAAATTTCTAGAATAGGACTTTAGTCCTAATTTCAGAAAGTTAAGTTGTTTACTTGAGAAGCAAGTCAATAAGTAGAGGACTAATCTGTAAATAAAATAAGGACTAAGAGGAAAACAGAAAATTGGGGGCTGCCCTCATCTTTGCCTATAAAAGGCAACTTCTAGTGCCTTGAATAAAAAGTTTGGAGCCATCAAATTCCCCCCAAAAGCTCTTCTCTGATTTTCAGATCTGAACTTGGAATTCAAACATTCAAAATCCAAAAAAAAAAACAACAAAAATAGAAAAAAAAAAAAAAACCGACTGTTTCATTAAAACTGAAGATGAATTTCAGCCTTTAGATACTGGTTTACATTTTTGTTCAGTTCTGGTAATTTGAAGGTTCAGAGGTATCTCTGTTTGATTTCGAGCAGTTTTGTGGGATTCAGTCAGTTTGTTTTTGGGTTATTTACTGGTTGCTGCATTTCTGTGGTCTTGGCTTGAGTTTTGTGAAGTTATTTGGGTTCAAAACATTCCAATTGTTGCTGTTAACTGCTGGATACCAGCTATTGTTACTGCTGCTGATCTATTCCTCCTTCTCATTTGTTTTTTCATTCGAATCCAGGTACACTTCGAGACTGATTTGATGTAGCATCTCCTGTTGAAAACGTGAAATGAAGTTGAAATCCAAAATTCTGATATTGCTTTGTTATTTTAACAATTCTGTATGTTTAGATGATTTGTTGTGATTTGGTTAGTAGTATCTTGATACTACTGTATACATAGTGGAACTGAAAACTGGACTGTGTGATTTGTACTTTGTGATTATCCATTTCTAGTCTTAATATGGTTTAGTATTGGTTTCATCTTAGCGTTGTGTTAAAATTAGACAATAGGGGCTACTGGAGTTATTTGCCATGCATTAGCATAAGTATAGCCTCATTTCAGTAATTAGTTTAATGTTCAATGTTAGCAAATAGGTTGAATTTGGGAAACTGATTGATAGATTCTTCCTTATGGTTAACATTTGTACACTCGAATTGTTGCAAGTAATTAGCATAAGTCAGTTGTATTAACACGCTCTTCACCTATATTAATATTTGGTAGTTTAATCCTGAAGTTGCAATATCTAAGTTTAGTAACGGTAGTTGTGGGTTAATAGGAATCAAAAGCAATTAAGGTAAAGCTGTTTCAAAACGCTCCAGTCATTTCAAACTGATTTGTAAGTATTATTAATTGGTAATTGTTTAAATTTTTTTGGGCAAATTCACAATTAAGGTGTAGTTAGTTATCCAATTGTTTTAAAATTTGGATTCGATATTGGTTTAAAGTATTACTGTCGCCTGGGCCTACCCTCCTCTTATGCCAGGCCCAGTTAACCCTTTCAAGGGAATGGCATCGAGGCCTGCCAGCTGCAATTGTTTAATAGCAAACTCGCTTATTCCATTAATTTGGACTTGGTTTGAAGGTCTCAATTCATAGTTTAGTATAACATAAGTTTGGGCTTTTGAGTTAGTAGCGGGTTCAAATTAAAAGGTTGTCCCTTTTGTTTGAATCCGGACTTGAACTCGAGGCCCTAAATGTATAATATCAATTGATTAGGACTTTTTCTTTATTCTTAGAAACAAAAAAATATAGAAAATCATAGTTGCTTTAGGTTTGGCCTTTATATAAAAGTGATGAGACGAGCCTCGCCGAATAAAATACAAATTGCGGGGCCCTCATCAATGCTTAATTAAAAATACTTAGAATT
>NW_017671880.1:150688-231448 GCF_001879085.1 Nicotiana attenuata
ATACATAGTGGAACTGAAAACTGGACTGTGTGATTTGTACTTTGTGATTATCCATTTCTAGTCTTAATATGGTTTAGTATTGGTTTCATCTTAGCGTTGTGTTAAAATTAGACAATAGGGGCTACTGGAGTTATTTGCCATGCATTAGCATAAGTATAGCCTCATTTCAGTAATTAGTTTAATGTTCAATGTTAGCAAATAGGTTGAATTTGGGAAACTGATTGATAGATTCTTCCTTATGGTTAACATTTGTACACTCGAATTGTTGCAAGTAATTAGCATAAGTCAGTTGTATTAACACGCTCTTCACCTATATTAATATTTGGTAGTTTAATCCTGAAGTTGCAATATCTAAGTTTAGTAACGGTAGTTGTGGGTTAATAGGAATCAAAAGCAATTAAGGTAAAGCTGTTTCAAAACGCTCCAGTCATTTCAAAACTGATTTGTAAGCATTATTAATTGGTAATTGTTTAAATTGTTTTGGGCAAATTCCACAACTAAGGTGTAGTTAGTTATCCAATTGTTTTAAAATTTGTAATGCATCAGTGATAATCCCGCCGGGTGGATTCGTTATTGGTTTAAAGTACTACTGCCGCCTGGGCCTACCCTCCGCTTACGCCAGGCCCAGTTAACCCTTTCAAGGGGATGGCATCGAGGCCTGCCAGCTGCAATTGTTTAATAGCAAACTCGCTTATTCCATTAATTTGGACTTGGTTTGAAGGTCTCAATTCATAGTTTAGTATAGCATAAGTTTGGGCTTTCGAGTTAGTAGCGGGTTAAAATTAAGAGATTGTCCCTTTTGTTTGAATCCGAACTTGAACTCGAGGCCCGAAATTTATAATATCAATTGATTAGGACTTTTTCTTTATTCTTAGAAACAAAAAATATAGAAAATCATAGTTGCTTTAGGTTTGGCCTTTAAATAATAAAAGTGAGACGAGCCTCGCTGAACAAAACAAATAAATTGCAGGGCCCTCGATAAATGTTTATACTAAAAATACTTAGACTTCGGGATGGGCCGTTTAGCGAATTTCACGGCCTTCCCCAAAGATAATAACGCGATAGTCTCTTTAGGCACGCAATTTAAATAATCTTACCTTCCTAAATGCGGGTGCACATTTATGTGACCCAAATCCAAATCTCAACGAAGTCGAAATGTGTCAAAAATCGCGGGTGCATTTATGTGACGCGGTTCGAAACACGTTTTCACGACGTTGAAATTCTCGTTAAAAAATAATAATAATGCGGTCCAAGGTTTAAAAGCACATAAGTTAAAACATGTATTAAAATCAGATTTTAGCCAAATATAGCAGTTGAGCGACCGTGCTAGAACCACGGATCTCGGGAATGCCTAACCCCTTCTCCCGGGTTAACAGAATTCCTTACTCGGATTTCTGGTTCGCGACTGTAATACAGAGTCAAACCCTTTCCTCGATTCGGGATTCAAACCGGTGACTTGGGACACCATAAATCTCCCAAGTGGCGACTCTGAATCTCTTAATAAACGAATCCCGTTTCGATTGTCCTTTAATTGGAAAAACTCCTTTACACCCTTTATGAGGGAGTAGGAAAAAGAAGGTGTGACAAGCAAAATAATAAAAGCCTGATAATTTAAGACATGAAGACCAATGGCAATAAGATGCAATTTTTACTATCTAATTTAGAAAAAATAATCTAATGATATTCACACTCAGGATATTCTCAAATAGTAAATATAAAATTACGTGGCTCGTTATTTGAGTTATTCTCAAATAAAAGTTTAATCATAACTTTGTTAAAGAATTCATGAGCATCAATAGTGTTAATTAGAGAATTTGACACACGATTTAAGTAAGAACTACAGTCAAACCTCTCTATAACAACCTCATTTATTTCGATATTTTTTGGCTGCTATAGTGAAGTGTTGTTATAAACACATATATTATAACATAACATAAAAATCAATTCCGAAAAAACTTGGTCTTTTATAGTAAATGGTTGTTATATAGAGATGATATTATAGAGAAGTCTGACTGTATTAGGCAAGCCCTAACCATTAAGCGTTATGCGTATTTTGGTTGCACAGTCGGACGATTTAGAGCGTAAGCTCACATAACTAAGCTTCACACATATTCTTCAGGACTTTTTGAATAGTGTCCCGTCCAGGGACGGCTAACACCGAACGTGCCCCAAAAGAGCCTTTTAAACACCATGTATATTAAATAAATAATTTAATAACTAGAACTTGTTACTTTTATCTAATTTAACAGATTTTATAAATTTTTGTATATTTTAGTTTGTCGTTGTTTTGGATTTTTTTGTTTTGTCTTTACTTTTTTATTAATTCTTGTGTAGTAGATAAATGAATTGTATTTAAATAATTTTTACCAAACATATTATTTCTATTTTTCAAATGTGCTCTATTTAAATAATTGTATAATAAAAATTAAATAGAATAAAAGTAAAGAAACCACTTCCCTCGTTTTCCTCTTCAGTTCCCTCGTTTTTAACTCAACTTCTCAAATAACTTCTCTATATTCCCGCCATTGTTTCCCTCCATATTTCCACCTTCCCCTCTTCTCCCATTTTCTTAGTTAGAAACTTCCATTTTCAGAGCTATATATTCACCATATTATTCCTTTTGGAGAGATGAAATCCTGGTGAGCATTAGGTCAGTTCTCTTTTTTCTATTGGTATTTTAATTTTTTGAAGTTTGTTTATTTTACTTTCATCAATATGATTGGCGGACACACATTTATTCTTTATATTTAGGATGTAAATATGTAAATAATTTCACTGCTTAGTTTTACCCAACTAGTAACAACGTGCAATTCTTTGATTCACTGTGGCCCTCTTTGCCAATTACTTGGATTCCACTGCTTGTAGAGCATATTTTAGTTTTAATAGAAAAAGCAGATCTTCTGTGTAGTTATTTTATTTTGGATTTAAAAGAAAAGGCAGATCTTTTTGGGGCTCTAGATTGGGTTTATTGTGGAAAACTTTTTATCTCATCATTTGTCCGATGTTTGGTTTGTATTAATCGATCATTCTTTTTGGGTACCTTAAAAAGTGTGTTCTGTTTGTTTTGCTTAATCGGTAATTCGATAAGATGTATCCTTGTTTATAGTCAAGTTAAATCTGTCAATTTTGAAAAATTAAACTGTCTTATGACAGTAGTTACTGTTCCCGCAAACAGGACTATATAATGTTTAGCTTAGATTTCGATAGTTCAATGCTCAATTAACTCCTAGATTGTGAGCTTTTACTTTCTGGTTGGTGGGTCGGTGAAAATAAAAATCTGAAATTCATCAAACACAGGGTTCTGAAATCCATTGATTGTATTAGTTTGCAATACTGCAACATGAAGCTAACATACTGTTTATTCTAGTTGTCTATGCGTTTCATGTGAAGTGTCATTATTGACTAAAAACACCCTCAATGCTTTGTGTAACCTTTTAAGATTGAATATGTTAGAGAACCTTGTTGCGTCTTCCTCGCCCTTGAGAAATAGAAATAGTGACTCAGTTGTAGTTTAACACGTGACCATCTCTTAAAGCTTGTATGTGTGCGTTCTTACCTTTAGTTTAGTTAATCCTCTGGTATTCAGAAGTTGCTGACAGAATTATTGGTCATGTTTCATAAATTGTGTTGTGTCCTAAAACAAGGGGTAGGGGCTATGGTAGTGTGGACCAGTAGAAAAGAGCACCTAATATTTTTTTTTTTATGAATGTGAGGACAATTTGTTTTGAAGTTGAATGGAGACACGTAGTGATTTTAATCTCTGTTGTTACAAGGTAATGGAAGTAGAACTAAAACATATGGCTGAAACTGTCCAAGCCAACCATGATGAGATGTTTCAAAAGGTTGAGTTAATCTTATCTTTTGGAGGCCAGGGATACTCTGATCACAAATTTAATGTAAAAATACGTAAAAGTTACACTACTTGCATCGATGAAATCTAAATATTTGTGAAATACAAGTCAATTCCAACTTCTTTTGGCTTTGTTCGTTCTATCACATACTACTTTAATTTGATTAATGAATGCTTTATCTTAGATCCACTTCATATTTGACTCACCTCTCGCTCTTTTTCTTATGAATATGTAGCCATGTCAAAGATTAAACGTTTTCGGAATCCACTAAAGTTAGCTCGTGATTCACATGATGCTCATGGACATTCTTCATCATCAACAACTCCAGTCCAATCACATGCTATAGAGCCCTCAACAACAGTACAAGCTTTCCCACATGCTCATGAAGTCCCGCAACAAGAATAAGCTCCAATTCCACCTTCTAATTCAAGTGCAACATCTGTGCGCCGTCCAGGTCGTGAATCTAAAAAATATTGGACAGTAGAGGCAAAAGGTATATGCCTTACATGTATTTTTACTTCAATTTATGAGAATCTTATTTTTTTCTTTTTGGTTGAGTAACTTGTTTTCTTGTTAAAGACTCAGACAATGCTACCAAGCATATTAGGGTCAAGGTCAATGAGGTTAACAACCTAACTGTTGGGGAGTGCATCATTGTGAATTTTGATGACTACAACGCAGCATATGGTGAAGCACATGGATTGCTCGCTGGATATTGTGGAACGTTGGCAATTGATTGTAATTTGTTCCCGATTAGTTTTGAGAAGTGGTCAGGGCCATCAGGCATGCCTAAGAAGTACATGGAAGACTGCTATGAAACAATATTGAAGGTAAAAGTGTTATTACATACATATGTATTTATTGCACTTAGATTTTTATACACATGAAAAAACTAACTTCTATTTTTTATTTGAAGCCTCGATTTGATTTTCGGGTAAGTGAGTCCATTGCAGATATTGCAATGCTAGTATTTCAAAGAAGTGGGCTACACATAGGCAGAAGTTGTGGAATGAATATTTTGACCCAGCCAAAAGCAAAAATGAAATTCTAAGTAATGTACCAGCAGGTATAAATAAAGATCAATGGGCTAGTTTTGTTGCTTACCGTAAAAAAATCAACAACGATGGTAAGATTCAGATTATTTTAACAAGTTTCATAATAATTAAATGAAGATGAATTTTTTTGATTTGTATTTGTTTTGTTGATAGGAGCTTTGTAGAAGAAATAAAGAAAATCAAAAGAAGCAAAAAATGCCGCATACTGGTGGATCAAAAGCTATCCCGAGAAGACGACATGAGCTGGTATGCACATTAACTTAATAATTTTACTATTTCTCTAATTAAAATGTTTTGTAATAACTTTTTAATACTCTTTCTTAGTTTTTGGAAACTGGAAAAACTCCTAGTCGTGGAAAACTATTTATTGAAACTCATAAGTGAAGCAATGGATCGTTTGTAAATGATGCGGCAAGGACTATAGGGGTAAGTATAGTTTTGGTGCATTTTTATAAAATTATTTTTATTATTTTTGTATAACATTTTGCATCTCAAGTTTTAATATCTTGTACTTACTAAATGTAACGACCCGGCCGGTCGTTTTTAGAATTTACGCCCCGATCCCCTATTAACTGCTTCCCCTAAGTTCATTTCTGCTATTCTGGTTTGCCGAGACGTTCGGTATTGGGTTTCGGAGAGTTTTGGGACACTTAGTCCCTAAATGAGAGCTTAAGTGTTGGAAAGTGGTCCGTAGTCGGAATAGTATAAAGACGGCCTCGGAATGGAAATCTGATGGTTCCGTTAGCTCCGTTAGGTGATTTCGGGGTTGGGAGCGTGTTCGGAATGCATTTTGGAAGTCCGTAGCTAATTTAGGCTTGAAATGCCGAAGTTTGAGTTTTTGAAGTTTCCGGTCCGATAGTGAGTTTTTGATCCGAGGGTCGGAATGGAATTCTGAAAATTGCTGTAGCACCGTCATGTTATTTGGGACGTGTGTGCAAAATTTCAGGTCATTCGGACGTGTTTTGGTTAGGTTTTTTATCGAAAGCGTGTTTTGTTGAAATTTGAAGTTTTTAGGCTCAAATCCTTGATTAATCCGAGTTTCCGGCGTTGTTTTAGGTGGTTTAGGGATTGGTACAAGTTTGAATGATGATATGGGATATGTCTGTAGGTTTGGTTGAGGTCCCGGGGTTTTCGAGTGTGTTTCGGATGCTCAACGGAGCATTTCGGAGTTGTGAAAAGTTGTAGAAAATCTTCAGCAGTTGAAGGTTCCAAATCCTTCTTCGCGTTCGCGGTCTCTTCCTCGCGTTCGCGTTCACGTAGCTCTGATCTTCTTCCTCTTCGCGTTCGCGTCCTCCTCCACGCGTTCGCGTAGAGTAATTCTGGAGGAGGACCAGTTTCCTCATCGCATTCGCGTTTATACCTTCGCGTTCGCGAAGCTTCGTGTTTTCCTCAATCGCGTCCGCGTCAATGCCATCGCGTTCGCATAGGTTTATTGGACTCTGATGCCTTAGCTTATTTTTACTCAACGCGTTCGCATTACACAGTCGCGTTCGCGTAGTTTCCTGAGCCCAGGACTTCGCGTTCGCGTCCTTCGTCTCGCGATCGCGAAGGGTATTTTTGGCAGCGTCATTATTTCTTCTTCGCGAACGCGAGTCCACTTCCGCGTTCGCGATGCACAACGGACCTGGCAGTATTAAATGATTCAAAATCCGAGGGTTAGCCATTTTTATCAAAACACAAGCTTGAGAGCTCGGATTTGGGAGAAATTTCGAGGGATTTTCGAGGGCAACGATTGTGTAACGATTCTCTACTCTCTTATGATTAAAACTCACTAATCTAATCACGAATTCATCCTTAATTTTGGATTTTTGAATGAAAAATGGGTAAAACTTCATAGACCAAACTATTGGGTTTTGAGGGGGTGTTTGACCTCCGATTTGAGAGATTTTTATATGGTTAGACTCGTGGGAGTACGAGGGTTCTGAAAATGTGTAAATTATCCGATTTCGAGACATTGGCCTGAGGGGCATTTTGGTCGTTTTACCTAATTTCGCGCCTTAGCTTTGAATTAAATAGTAGAATCAATTGCTTGCGATGTTATTTACAATATGTAATTGAATTGAATAGATTTGGGCCATTTGGAGTCGGATACTCGTGGCAAAAGCGTGGTTTCTAGTTGATTTTTGAGCCGGTTCGAGGTAAGTGGCTTGCCTAACCTTGTGTGGGGGACTTTTCCCCTTAGGACATGATAATTGATATTTGAATGCCTCGTACGTGAGGTGATGAGTGCATACTTGAGCTAATTGTTGAAAAATCCGTTTTTACTTGAAGTATTTCAATTGAGTTTTCTTACTTATCTGTTCATGTTAATTGTAAGCTTTACTTGTGCTAGTTTAGAAAAGCATGTTTAGTTGACTTACTTGTCTATTTGCTCAATCTGCCTTGTTTGTACTTCGTGAAGCATATTAGGCTATAATTTACTATTATTTGATCTGAGTTAATATTTATCCGAGGTTTGGGCTGTTATTGTGTGTTTAAATTTGGGACTACGGGACGACATCCCGGGAGATCCCCCTGTACGTGCTATGTTCTGGACTGAGAGTGCGGGATACCAAGAGATCCCTGGCACATGTATATATGAGTATTGAGGATACCAAGAGATCCTCGGGATACCAAGAGATCCCTCGCGTATATGACGAGGATACCAAGAGATCCTCGGGATACCAAGAGATCCCCGATTATTATTCCGGTTGTGAGCAGTATTTCCATTTATTGTTTTGTTTCTGCTTCTATTCCTTTTTTCCTTCTTATCTTGTTTAGATTCTCGCTGTAGACTTTATCTATGCTGTTTTCCCTTATCATATTATTTACTATGTTTTATCTCAGTAGGGCCCTGACCTTCCTCGTCACTACCCGACCGAGGTTAGGCTTGGCACTTACTGAGTATCGTTGTGGTGTACTCATGCCCTTTCTGCGCATGTTTTTGCATGTGGAGATCCAGGTACCTCCACCCAGGCTTATCACCCCCGAGGCGGAGAGATCTAGCAGAGACTTGAGGTACATGTGCTGCGTCCGCAGACCAGGAGTCTCTATCTTATTCCAGCTGTAGTGGATAGTTTTCCTTTTTTTTCCAGTTGTTTAGATATTCTGGAGTTAGAGCAGCATATCACATTTCTATTAGCCTGTGTTTCCCGTGAGTTTTCGGGTTTTGAGATGTTGTTATAGACTTTCAGTGGTGATTGAGTTGTATATGCCGAGCGGCACTTATATATAGTTGTTCAGTTTTTAATTATCTATTTTTCCGCAACTTTAAATTGTTTTCCGCATTATTAGGCTTACCTAGTCGTAGGGACTAGGTGCCGTCATGACATGTTCATGGTGGGTGAACTGGGGTCGTGACACTAATTGATATTTTATTTGCTTGTAGGAACAAATTGAATTGAATATGACTCAATGCGATACTAATGAGTGTGAAGTTTCCCCAAATGATATTATTGGCAAGATGTTAGGGGCAGAGCACTCCGGGAGAGTACGATGTATGGGTGTGGGAGCTGCTCCTTCAAACACATTCAGGAATACCAAAGGACGAGTTAGTGATCCGAGCGCTTCTTCATCTAGCTACAGTGCATCATCTGGAACATATAACCATTTGCAACAAAAGCTTATGCGTGTGGAATCCCAACTAGAAGGCACCTTAAATGCTCTGAAGGTTTACGTGATGTCAAAGGAAGGTTCGGTTCCCGAAGAATTTGCGGGTCTGTTTGCTCTTCAACCATCGGTAAGGAGTAAATATAGCTTGTATTTCTTCTATTACAACTTCCGATCAGTTCAATATATAGCATTGTACTTCTATGTGATTAAAAAAATGAAATCAACAAAAATTGTTAAACATAGTTCATTAGATCAAGCTCTTTCGTGGAAGAGATTCACTATGTCTAAATATTGCTCTCACAATGAACATACTGCTGATTTTTTAGTATTTTTAGATGTCCCAGTTGTTGATCTTGTCTCATCCACCATTTGTTGCACATTCTCGTCATCCTTCTTCGCAACACTAACATGATCCTCAACCAATACATCAAATGAGTTTGAAATAATGGTGTTCATTGATGCTGTAATCTGGTTTTTAGAACCTTGAGAATTTCTATTGTTAGGTGAGTGATTTAGAACTGTCCAAGCCCTATGTTCTGCTTGGGCAGATGCACTTTGCTATTGGTGATTAGGTTGTTCAACTACTGCTAATGCTTCTGACCCATTTGCACTCCCCAAAGCAGCAAAATCTTTATTTTCTTGACCCTCATCTTGCACAACATTATGTGTTAAATCTATTTGTTTTTCAGCTAGAACACCTTGTGCACCAGTAGTGTTGACAGCTACGTAAGTAGGTCGATTACCAGATGCACTCAATACATTAGTAACCGCCAATGTTAAACCTGCAGTTCTTGGTTGATTTTCAGCTATTTTCAAATTGGCCTAACAACAGAAATATAAGTGTGTTCCTGATTCAATTGAGAAGCATGTCTTATATCCAAAAATTTTCAGTTTTATTTAATAAGTAGATACTTTTTGTCTTTTTGACCAGACTCATGAACTAATTCTCATTGTTTTTCAAATATATTTCTGTTGTTATTTGTGATAAAGCAATGAAAATTAGTTCATACTGGAATATGTGATTGGCCTGGTGCAAGGTGCCTTTGTGCTTCTGTGAATGAGATTAACTATGTCTAATATTACTGGGTTGAGTTGTCTTCCCACTGCTGGTCCTGTCTACTATTGCCATTTGATATCATAATTGAAAAGATAGGTGTAAGAAGGTGTGAAAATTAAACATTCGATAACAAGGCCATGCCCAATTAGTTAGTACAATATACAGTTCAATATCATCTAATTCTAGTAAAAGTTGTTGCTAACTTTGCTAAAGATGGAGGTGGTGGCAAGGAATTTCCATCTCCTTGCAGAAGCTAAGGCTTTGATTCGGAACTTTAGGATAAGGGATACCTTTGATTCATTCTTGTTTTCCGATCTTGGTTGGCATTAATCAAAATAAGGTTCTAACCGAATAATATCATTCTTATTGTTTCAGCCTGATGATGCAGAGAATGAACGTACTTACCAGCGGATGTAAGAGGATCATCGGCGGATGACAACGCAAATCACCAATCAAATGCTTAATATTTTCGTTGTGGACTGCTTTTGCTTTCTAAGAATTTAAATTCGTAATGGTTGTCTAGACTTGTGTTTATATTGCTTTAGTTAATGCTTAATGTTTTCGTTGTGGGCTGCTTTTGCTTTCTAGGAATTTAAATTTGTAATGGTTGTCTAGCCTTGTGTTTATATTGCTTTACTTTAATGTACAGTACTTAAATTTATGGCTTTTGCTTTTATGGATACAAGTTAACGAAGCCTCTTTACTCTATTGGCAATGTTTTGCACTGAATTTAAAAGGAAGATACTGCTGTAGTTCATCACGTATCTGATATATTAAAAAACGATTTGTATTTGTCTGTATCAGCATATCAGGTTACTTGGCAATATCAAAATGCTTTCTTTATAATGAATAGCTCAAATTTGACCTTTACTTCACCTTGTCATTTATCTCCCCTGAATGATACCAACATTGTGTGAAAATGGTACCATCTGAGTGGTGAGTGGATAGCACCTGCCTTGTGATGTTGCAGACCTTGATCTAGAGGTCCCATTCTTTAGCAAGTCAGTACTTGTTGCATCTACTTCTTTGTTTTTATGTGATAGCTACTTGTGATTGACAATACTTAGTGTTTTATGAGTAGGATAAATACAGCTCTTATTTTCTTGAATTGCACATTTAGAAATCTTTAGAGAAAGACTGCTTTCAAATACCTTGTGCAAAGCCACCCTCATATATCTAAGAAGTGATTTTTAGTGAAAATTTATTTATGTTTTGTAAGTCTCAAACTCTCAGTACATTATTTAAGCATACTAGTCTAACGATACGTCCGTTGCGCGTGTGCCTCGTCTCGATATTAGAACTTGTGTTTAACTTATAAAATAAAGTTTTAAAAGAAGAAAATTACGTTCTAAAATGCTTAATTTAAAACCTTTATAAATTTGAGAGACGTAGAATTAAATATGTATACATATAGTAAGTGAAGATGTAAATTTTGGCTATTCCAATGATACTCGCTTTTTGATGTTCCCAACTAGTAAATATATAATACTATGACTCATTATTTTGAGTTATTCTCAATCTTCACATTCTATAGCTGAATAAAACTTTAATCATTCATTTGTTAGAGAATTTTAAGTGTCAACAATGCTAATTAGGGAATTTGATGCATGATTTGCGCTAGGAACTATTAGACGAACCTCGAACGAAGAGCGTTTGGCGCATTTGGGGTGCACAATGCTCGGACACTGAGGTGTAAGTCTCATAGAACTAAGCCTCACACGTGAGGCTCTAAGCATTTGATAGTGTCCCGCTTCGAACGAGACATGAGGTGAGTCCCAAGAAAGCATTTTAAAACACAATTCCGTGTATTTTGACGATTTTTTCATATGCCACAAGCTTGCAAGTATATATATATATATATATATATATATATATATATATATATATATATATATATATATATATATATATTCTTTTATTTGAATTATGTAACATATAACTTTCACAAAACAAGGAAATCAACATGATATGCCCGCATATCCATATGACAAGATTTTTCCTATGTTGATCTAGCTAATCTAATTATTTTCAAGAGCTTATCCCTTTTTTAATTTGCATTTTATAACTTAAATATATTATTTAATATTTTTTATTTGATTTCTTAATTGTATACTTAATTTTATATAGATACATTCGTAAAAGCGTATCCTAAAATTAGTAAGTATTAAAATAAATAAATAAAATTAGTGCCCAAAAGTCATTCTTTCTTATCTCTAAGGCCTAAACGTTATTTTTCCACTCAGAATTAATACCTTTTTGGTTTCACAAATTTTAAATCTTTTTTACCTTCTTTAAAGCACTTATTTATCATAACTCATAAGAATAGAAAGTTCTCTATATTAATATAATACTATTAATTCTCATAAATTATTAAAGCTTTAAATAATTAGAAGCACTGACGGTTTATTTTAAGCAAGGAAAGCGGCATCTATCCTCCATAAGCAGTAACCGGGGAAAATATTGAAATTTCTTCTGATTAGGTTTTTCTTCGTTTGTAGTTCTGACCCTCTTTTTTTCTACTGCTTGTTATCCTTCGCTATATGAACGAACAGATATAAACAGAGTCCTTTGTGGGAATTCTTCATTGGTTCTTTCTGTCCTCTGTTAGTTTCTGGAATTAACTTTGTTTGAAAGAGCATTTGAAATTCTTGGAGTAGATTGGAAGGATAGCCAAATTTGAAGGTACCCGTGGACTGGAGGATTACTTTTGGAGGTATATTCTAAGAGGGTTCATGTTAATTTATTTATCATTTTCAATGGATAAATCATGGATTGGAAAGCCACGGAACACAAACGAATACTGGCTTGGTTTGGATAAATTTCTTAATTTTGCGTTTAAGAATGCGGCTGTGGAAGATACAATTAGATGCCCATGTCCTAAATGTGGCTTTGGCAAGTGGCAAACTAGAGAGATAGTGCAGGATCATTTGATTTGCGAGCCATTCCCTCAAAATTATGTTATTTGGAATCTTCACGGTGAGAAACATGTAGTAGAGCCTTCTCGAGATAGAAATGTTATGCAAGAGATGGTTCACCCAGAAAATCTGATAGAAACAATGATTAATGATGCATTTGGGCACTATAGGCACCGAGCGGCTGATGTAGGGATATCTCAACCATTGGACTCAAATGAAATATCAAATGAGGGGCATAGGGAGGATTCCGGTGACTTTCATGATTTTCTCAAAGATGGAAGTGAAACACTGTATGAAGGCAGCAAGTTCACAAAGCTAGAGTTTTTAATAAAATTGTATCATATAAAGGTCTATTGTGGATTAAGTGACAAGGCAATGACTATGATACTAGATTTGTTGAGAGATGCATTTGAAGATGCAAAGTTACCTCCTTCCTTTTGTTATACCCCATTTTAACACGGGTCAAACTAGAGTATAACATATTGGTGGTTATGAGGTTTAATTAAAAAGAGAGTCGCCACCTAATTATTTTAACGGTGAATTAGGACACCAATTTTAGCTAAGTAGTGCTTAAAGTTAACTCTATTTTACGGTCTGCTTAACCTTAAGATTATGGGTAAGGATTGTAATCATCTCTAAAGGAAGGGGTAAGGCACCTTTTAAGATCCGTTTAAAATGGTTAACCGGCCAAACTTAGGTTAATTAATTAAAAAGTGTTTGGAGTGTAATTAAATAATTTACTTTGAGAAAAACATTACTAAACGCCTAGATAAAATTTATAACTGAATAGAGAAACGACCTTTAGAATTAAACTTTGAAACGAACAATTTTGTATAAACTTCCAATGTGATCAAGGTCCAAAATATCGAACTCTATAATTCTAAAAAGAAGGCATGCCAAATTCCATTTCTTGAAAACTTACGTCTTTTACAAAGAAAAGTAGTAGTCCATGTTAATATAGTTATTAAGATGTGATTAGGAGAAAAAACCGTTGTCTTCCTTAGGTCTCATATGAAAAATACTAACCCACAAAATGTTGAGTGCATTGTATTCTTTTAAGTCTTTAAAATGCTTTGCCAAAAACTAAAGTTGTAATTTTAAATGATCAATCATAGGTTCAAATAAAGCAAATCACAACAAACAGCCAGAGTAAGTAAAAACAAAAGCCACCATAGGCGACCCCAAGCGATTTGCTTGTTTTGTTGCTATCCGGTGCGTCTAAGTAATATGGTATGTGATGACTCCATGCTTGGGTATGGGTGTCGGGTCTCATTTTGAGACTCCATTGCAAGAGTCTCGAATTAGGACTCCATTTGCTCCAAAGTGTATATGCAAAGGAAAGAAGAAGAAAATTAGAGGCAAAATTCAATAAAAAATGAAGCACGACAAGACACTAATTTCTTCACTCTGCAATGGTTCAGAAACCCAAGAACAGTAGCAAATCATATATGAACAATTTTCAAAATGGAGCACTATTTTAATATATCTTTTTAAAGAGCAATGATCCAGCAAACATGAGGTGCTTCTTACTTCTACAAAAGCCTTTTAAATTAGTACATATAAGATACCAATGCCTAATAGCAAAAATATAGGTGCATACTAGCATTTCAATATTAGATAAGACATATGCATTTTCAACAAAAATATTTGAAATCCCAGGAGCATGGTGTACGAAGAAAAAGGCTTAACAATAACATAAGTTTGAGTCTATAAAAATTATATCTAAATTTGTCTTAGTATCATGACAAAATACCTATATTAAATAAAGAAGGTTGTAGAAAAATACAGCAAGTTCAGATTTAATTCTCATCAAACAACCGAGTCAAAATCTAATCTTACAGGCATGATTTCTAAATGACTAAAAAATCTCGTACCTATTATTTCATTCCTATAGACATGATTCCTAAAGAAAAGCTTAAAGGCTACAACTCTTTATACAGTATCTACAGAGGTAAAATGACAACTAAATATATAATCATAGGCTCTAAATCAATGTTGGCTCCAACAGAATGTCTGTATTTGTTACAATACTTCAAGTAAATATTGAACATGATATAGGTTTGATTCCTTTGAATATCTATTTAAAGATGGTGATTCATATAGGCATGCTATATAACAGAAAAGAGACTCAAGTCACAATTCTGTTAGGAGAACAACTCCTTTGTTTAAAAATCCAGGCTAAGTGACAGAACCATTCAGGCAAAATATGCAGATAGCTAATCCTCAAATCTGTTCATGTAAATACTTAACAACTGATGTATTATTTCGTTTTAAATTTTATCCTATTTGGCCAAAACAACAACTTCCACAAACATACGAGCTCTAACTCATAGTGCTATACAACATAGGCTCGTAACAGACTATTTATGTGAAGATTAATCTTGAATCATAATCACAAACCAAATGCAGCACTATTTCAGATAGAAATAAAATCAACTTCTAACTAGAAGAGAAAAAAACAAAAGGGATAGTTTAACAGTTACTGACCTTTTAGGGTGCAGTGACTGGGGCGCGCGTCAAGCAGATCTACTGGACTCCGGCTTCGAACTGGAGCTCGAGCTTGCAACCACGAACTTTGCAAGCTCCGAAATCCAAAAAGTGCAAACAAAATGCCTCTGTTGTGGCAAAGAGAAACAAGGGCGGTGCAACCAAGGATTTTTAGAGTACTTTTAGGAGTAAAGTTGTTTCAAAAGGGCAGAGATGCCAATCGTTCCCGAAGTCCTCTCAAATTAATCCCAAACATCAGTTTTATAGGAGGACCAGCTAGGGTTTTACTAGGGTTAATTTGGGCGGGATTTTAAGGCATGAAATCGAGTCAAAGGGCGTTTGAAATTGAAACGTTGATGCTGTAAAAAAAATAAATGAGGCGCAGAGCTTCTTGCTCCAAAATGTCGTGATTTTGACTAAGACCTTGAAGATTCACGGGTCAACAAGCACAAATGTGGAAGATGAAAGAAAGAGACGTTATTTGCACCAAAATGGTGCAGCATCTTTTGATTGAAAGGTATCAAAGCTTGGAGGTTTCTGAAAATGAAGAAGGTGACAAAGGAAGGTGGACAGAGGCGCTGCTGTGTTTCTTATTAGGTTAGAAATTAGGGAGTAAAATATTTGAAGGGTGTTGGGCCGCTTGGGCTGAGGCATAAGCTTGGCCGAACTGGGCCTGTTCTTGATGGGCTCATTTTGGGTGGGTAGAATTAATAAAAAAAAAATATTGGGCTACTAACTAGGCCGAATTTCCCTTCTTCTTTCCAAATTCCTTGGGCTTCTAATAAGCAACAATAATATTAATGTTAAAAAATAAGCAAGTAATTAACTTATTTATTATACCTATTAATAATTGCTAATATTTAAATAACATACTAATAGTAAGATGCGGCAAGATTTATTAAATATAATTTCGTAATATTTAAAAGTTATTGCAAAAATGATCTCACTTAGTGAGATAAAAGAAATAAAAATTTCGTGAAAGGTAAGAATAAATACGATTAAGGTATGAATGGTAAAGATGATAGCTATAGAATTAATAATAATAATAATAATAATAATAATAATAATAATAATAATAATAATAGTAGTAATAATAATAATAGTGGTAGTAGAATAACATTAATAATACTAGTAATAATGATATTAAGTAAATAATAATAATAATTAGGTCTAATTTGTGCTAAAAATGGTAAAATAACTATTCTTATATTATTAGTAATATTAGAAGCTCAAAAAAATTAATTAGAAGAAAGGAGGGACAAAATTGGGTGTCAACACCTTTTATGAGGCCAAAAAAACCATTAGCAAACTTGGCCTTGACTATACCAAGATACCTGCATGTCCAAATAATTGTATGCTATACTGGGAAGGTGATTCAGAATTGGAAGCATGTAAGCATTGTGGTACATCTAAATGGAATCCTAACAAGAAAAAAAAAGCAAGCTGCAAAGGTTTTGCGTTATTTTCCATTGAAACCAAGATTGCAACGATTATTTATGTGTTGTAAGACTGCTGAACATATGGGATGGCATGCTTCAGGCAATAATGCTGATGGGTTGATGAGGCATCCAAGGGATGGTGAGGCATGGAAGACATTTGATCGGACTCATTCTGGATTTGCTTCGGATCCTCGAAACGTTCGCTTAGGCCTTGCTAGTGATGGTTTTAGTCCTTTTGGAACAATGACTACTACATATAGTATTTGGCCAGTCTTTTTGATTCCATACAATCTACCTCCTTGGATGTGTATGAAGCACACCTCCTTCATCTTATCAATGATCATTCCAGGGAAGCACATGCCTGGAAATAATATAGATGTGTACTTACAACCCCTCGTGAAGGAATTACACGAGTTATGGAATGATGGTGTAGAAACGTTTGACTCATCGTTGAACGAAATTTTAGAATGCATGCAGCTCTTATGTGGACAATCAGTGACTTTCCTGGATTAGGTATCTTATCTGGCTGGAACACACATACTGGTTTGCCTGCCCAACTCGTAACTTTGACACAGAACCTTGTCGTCTTCGTCATAGTAAAAAGTGGTGCTTTATGGGCCATCGACGTTTTCTGAGAAGAAATCACAGGTTTAGGTTGAATCGAGTACGCTTTAATGGGAGTACAGAGGAGAAATCCACCATTAAAATTGTCAGGGTCTGCCATTTTGAGACAAATCGAAGAAGGGAGGGGAGCAGAGTTGAATTGTAGAGGGAAAAGATCTAGACGAGCAACTAAACCATGGAACAAGAGAAGTATATTTTTTGAACTTCCTTATTGGAAATCTAATTTATTGCGTCATAATCTAGACTTTATGCATATTGAAAAAAATATATGTGACAATATCATATATACACTGCTCCATGATAAATCGAAATCAAAAGATAATATTAATGCCCGAAAGGATCTAAAAGAAATGGGCATAAGGCGTGATATTTGGCCGGATGATAGTGGAAAATATCATCTTGCTGTGTTTTCACTTATGACTGATAAAAAAAAGAAGCTGGACACTAAAAAGTTGTTCCTTACAATTTTGAAGAATATTAAAGTACCAGATGGCTACTCAAGTAACATTTCTAGCTGTGTTGATTTGGTACAAAAAAAGATTTTGGGTTTAAAAGTCACGATTGCCATATTATTTTAGAGCAATTGCTACCATTGGCGATCCGCAATGTGTTGCCCGACCATGTAGTTGCAGTTTTGGTGGACTTCTGCTCATTTTTCAGAGCCCTTTCTAGCAAAACCTTGAATGTTTCAGAGCTTGATAAGCTCCAAGAGCGCATTGAAAGCACACTTTGCCACCTGGAGATACTATTTCCTCCAACATTCTTTACAGTAATGGTTCATTTATCTGTCCATCTAGCAGAGGAAGCAAAACTCGGAGGTCCAGTGCATCATCGAAACATGTATCCTGTCGAGAGGTAAAACATTAACATTTCTAATTTGAAGATGCTTGCATTCTGGTCACTTGAATTAGTTTTTACACTTATGGCCTATTATTTTTGTAGGGAGTTGGGACATTTTAAGTCCTTTGTACGGAATAAAGCACAACCAGAGGGTTCTATAGCTGAGGGTTACTTAGCTGAAGAGTCTCTTACCTTTTGTTCTCGGTATATTGAGGATATTGAGACAAGATTCAATAGACCTAGGCGTGTTCGTGATGACCCAAATGTCACTGAGCCTTCTGGAACGTCCTCTATATTTCCTCAATTAGGTAAACCTGCATCAGCTTTGATTACATTCCCTTTAACTGATATGCAGAAACTACAAGCTCATCGGTATGTGCTTCTGAATTGTGCAGTAGTCATGCCATTTGTGGAGTGAGTAACTCATACAAACTTTATATTCTTTATCATTGTAATGTTTGAGTAGGCTAGTCTTGTTCTTTAACATTAATGTAATTATTTCATATAGTGAGTTTAGACAATACATAAGGAGGAGTTCAAGAAGAAGACCTTCACCTACAGAGATAGAGAGGAGAGTTAATAAAGAGTTTGTTGATTGGTTCCAAAAGCGGGTGAGTAAGTAATCATTAGTTATTGTTTACATTTGGTTTGAATGAGCAAACTTCACTAATACTATTTCGTCTTGATTTAGATTATGAATCCAGACACAATAGATACAATGTCTATTGATCTAAAGTTTTTCGCACGAGGTCCATCGGTAGTTGCAAGACGTTTTACTGCATATAACATCAATGGGTCCAAATTTCGAACTTTGGCTCGAGAAGAAGGTCTAAGAACACAGAATAGTGGAGTTTTCTTAACTTCTAAAATATCATGTGTTACAAGTAGTATTGACGGAAATTTAAGGCAAGCAGAGTTACCATATTATGGGAAGTTAGAAGATATTCTTGAGATTAATTATTATGGTCGATTCAAGGTTGTTCTTTTCAAATGTAGATGGGCTGATACTGCTCGAGATAGAGGGTATAAAAAGGATCATTGGAACTTAAATTGTGTTAATTTTGATAGATTGATTCATACCGGTGAACGTGAAGAACATGAGCCTTACATCGAAGCATCTCAAGCACAAATGGTGTACTATGTGGATGATGTTGTCAATAAAGGGTGGAGTGTTGCAATGCATCTAAAGCCAAGAGATCTATATGATATGGGAGAAGAAGTAGTGGAAGATGAAGTATATGAGAATGAACCATACCAAGAGCAAGAACTCGAATAGTTTTTTGGTGATGGTGATGGGTATGTACAACTAGCTACGGACCATATAATTGATGATGTAGTAGAGACAAATGTTGCTACTAACGTAGCAGCTGATACATACATGTTTGAATAGAAAAATTATTTAATATGTTGCTTTACCTGAAGGTAATAGTATTGCATAAGTAGTGTTTATTTTATTTATTTGATGTATAAGTATATTTAGAATGGTATTCATAATTGGTTTGAAGGCATATTTAAAAATGATAAGGTTAATTCAATCTGTTGTTCCTCACATGGCATCCAAGAAGAAAGGGAAAATCGTAAATGTTGGAAGTTGCATTGCTTTGGATCTGGGACAATGGTTAGGTGCTTATAGTGCATCCAAAGCTGCTGTACACTCATTTACTGATACCTTGAGGTATGCTTGTATGCTATAGCTAACTTTGTTTTGGATGGTTTTTCAACTTCAAATTGCAGCCAAGCATACAACGATTAAATTTTATTACAGGCTCTTAAGAATATGCCAATCGAGATCATGCAGATGACAATGTGAGTATCTGTTAAAAAGGTTATGTTTTCCCTTTCTGAAAGACAGGGAATGGTGTTCTTCTCCATTTTTAACAAAAAATGTTTCTTATTTGAACTGTCAGTTTCTTGCAGTATGCACTTTATATAACCACAAGTTGTGTCATTTATGTTTCTATCGGTGTAGATCCAGTCTCGGACTCGTTATTCTGAGCTAGACATCCGTGAAATCAGAGAAATCGATGACCAATGTGACTCTAGACATCAGGAAGCAAATGAATATAATGCGCAAGAACAACTTAGCTCACAGTTTGCAACAACTCAAATGTCTCCCAACCAAGAGGTACTTCTTAATCTAATTGAGAATGTCATTGCAGTTAGTATGCATATAGAATTAGGTGTAAGAGATGCAGTAATGTTGCCTACTTGTTTAACTATTGAATTACAGATGAAAATTTGAAAATATAGTAAATAAAGCGATAACTGCCTAAATAGAGAAGCTTTGCTGCTATAACTCATAAAAAAATGGTAGAGTACTCATGATATGAAGTCCATTGGCATGAAAAAATTAGTACTATATGACATATTTGTTGTTACTTCACCCAAGTGTCAGTCTAATTGAGCTTCTATCTGTAATTCATTTTTGTTTCCCATCTATGCTTATAAAATAGAGTTACATGTGTCCGAATTTTGATTTTAGAAATCTGCAGCCTAAAGTGTTGTCAAGCTCGCGTAAAGCATGCTTAGGCGCTGAAGCTAGGCATAGAATAAGCTTATCTTAAAGAGGCGAACTAAACAATTATCCATGGTCTGTCAACTTTTTCTGCATACTGATGGCTACTATTTTCTGGCATCATTCAAAATGTTATATTTTAGTCTTGTCTAAAAGCATTAGTTTAGCCTTGCATTAATTTCACTTATTAATCATTGGCTAATCTGTATAATGTCATTGACCTGTTTATTTTGTACTTCCTTCGAATTTTCAAATGGGATATCATAGAACTGCATTGGACGGCAATCTTGTTCAGTAAATGTAGTGCCTGAAGTCTTTGGAGGAGATCCATGTCCAAATACCTCTAAGAAACTCTCTGTGGAGGCTACTTGCAGCTGAAATTAGCAAGGTATTTATAGGAAAGTAATGGAGCCAAAATCTATTAATTTCAGTACAAATATACTTGGATTACAGAGAGCAAAGCTTTGAAAATTTCTTGCTTCTCTGCAAGCTTTAATTTCATAAGTTCCAGGAAAGCAGCAGGTCGAGTTAAGGATTGAAGAAATTGTACAACATCTTGAACACCATAGCCCACTATGATTTCACTTATATACTACACAAATAAGCTTCGTGTATATATACGTATACAACGAATTAGTGGTTCATAGGCAAGCCTTCCACCAAATGATTGAAAACCAGGCCCCGGAGAGGAGAAAAACTGCTAGTGGAATAAGACAAGTTGCAAGGGAGCCAACTTCCCCTTTTCTTTGTAATAATTCTATTGTACAAAACTATATCACTAATTTAGATTATTTCTATAGCTTTGCATCCTTTTGTGCTTGCCTTAATATTTACACCCTACGACACTTCTTGTTTCATAACCCCAAAACGCCAAAAAAAATTTTTTATCCATGGTGAAGCAATGAGTGTTAGCCACTAGGACGTTTTCAATTGACCCACCAATTTTCAGGTCAATCGAGAATTGACCCACCAATTATCCATGGTCTTTCAACTTTTTGAATTTTTCTGAGTAGTGATATTCCTGTTGGAAAGCTTATTTTACTCCTAAATCTGCAACCTAAACTGTTGTCAAGCTCGCGTAAAGCATGCTTAGGCGCTGAAGCTACGGACAAAATAGGCTTATCTTAAAGAGGTGAACTAAACAATAAAGATTTTTTATAATTTCTTATCCATATAACGTTGTTATTTACTTGTTCCTATTCTTCCTCTCGAGTCGAGGATCTTTTGGAAACAGTCTCCCTGCCCTCCAGAGTAGGGATAAGGTCTGCGTACACATTACCCTCCCCAAACCCCACTTGTGGGATCCCACTGGATTGTTGTATTCATATTTGATTCACCTTTTTATATTTGATTCACCTCTTTTTAATCTGTGGTATTCATATTTGTTTGCCATAAGAGGATCTCTTGGAAAAAAGATGAAACTATTGGAAGAACTGAGAGAGAGAGTAAGGGACAAAAAAGAATAGTTGGAAGAACAATTTTGTTATCATGTTAGAGGGTATTACCCGCTAGAGGAATCAATGGGAGGGCGGAGAAAGTTTCATGGAGCAAAGGAATTATTATTGTCGGACCGCTACGATGTTCGAATTGCCCTATAGTAGGAAAATGCAATGTTCATTCTTTTAGGAACTATACTAAGCTTGAGAATGTTAGTCCGGAGTATTACTACTGCTTGTTCAAGTATAAAATGGCAACTGGAGCTTTTGTGCTAGATATGGTTCCAATGTAAGTATATGAAATTCCGCATGGTTGCTGATTGAAGTTGAGTAATGTTCTTTATGCTCTTAATCCTTTTTTGTTTCTCTGAAGGTATTGCAAATGCGAGACGCCATATAATCCGGATGAGTTTATGGTAAACAATATTGATGAGAATAGTCAAGTAAATTGGATCACTTGGTCTTTCTATTCTCTTCTCAATCTCTGTATTTGGGCTACGGAAAGACTAATTTTCATGGCAGGGATATAACTTAGAGTCTCAGACAACCAAATTAAAAGAAAAGGCCATTTTGATAAGTTGATAGTGTATCTAGAATCTAGATAGGCTTGGCTTTACTAAAACTCATTTAGTTGTTCTCCTATGCAATGTAGATAAATACATTTTGGTGCTTTTAACCCCTTAGAAAATTAAAATTGGTTTCAGAATGACTTATGCTGATATGGTCGTCTTGTATAGTGCAAGATAGGCCACCCAAATTGTAGATATTTAATTGCTTGAAAACGTAAAATGGTAAAATAGAGGACACGATCTTCTATTACCAGTGATGTTGCTTTCTTTTCCCAATCAATTTCTTGACACAGTTCCTCCTCCTCCTTATGTACGTTATCTTTACTTGACCATATTCTTATCTTGCTTTTTGACATCTTCATGTTTCTATTGTTCAGAGTGCGACTCCTGCAGTACTTCTCAGGTTTCTGCGCGAGCATCGATCAGAATAGACAGACAACGATATGGATTCCCACCTTGCAGCCTACCTGGGGCCCGAGTCTATAATTTTGAGGGCCAGGTGATATTTCCACTGGCACACACCGCTGAACATGAAGAGGCAAGTGTTCTAGATCTTATTTAAATCAATGTGGGCATGCCTAAAACTGTTCCTTTTTGTCTTCTTTGGATAATATGGGATGGATTCCTCATCATTAATGTTGATCACAATCTCTTTTATGCTCAGTAGTTGCTGGAGGTCATCAAGTTGGAAAGAGTTTGCCATTCTCCAGAAGATGTTATAATGCCAAGAGATATGTTCCTACTGCAAGTAAGTTCTATTTCTGCACATGGATTTTGTTCTTTTGTAGAGAATCTTAACTGGATCTAACAAAGCTCGTACCTCTATATAAGAGACAGACTTGTACAAGATTGAGAAGCTTAACTTAATGGTTTGAGAAACTTCAGTTGTTACTTTGGCTCCAGACAACCGTCCAGTACCAAAAGTTAGAGACGATGTTGAGACTTTAGTTTATTATACTTTGGTTGTTAAAGTTTATTTTATTACACAATTGCCTCCTACAGTACAATCACCTATGAGTTGCTACCATGCCTTAAGTTTATTGAGAAGAAGAGATGGTTGAAGTTCTCTGTTAGTTCTCATCACATGACATGGACCGTTAGTTCAGTGATTCTCTAATGAGTTGAGTGCAGAAGTGTTGTCGAGGTTTGGATGATCCTTTTCTCTTCAACGATCTTAGGATAGCTTCTATTCTTGTGCTAAGTAGCTATGGTTAGAACCACCAGCAGAAGTGGTTCATCAATTGTTCCCTTTCTCTGTAAGGATCTTATGGTAGCTGTATTTGTTTCTTGAGATTGTTGAAGTTAAGTTGCGACAAATGATAGTGATTCAGGGAATTGCTTTAGAAACTGATGTTGAGTGTTTTTCCTGAATTGCTTATGTTACTTGTGTAATGCAGAGTGTGCTAGTACGACTAATAATTGTAGAGGTATCCTAATTCTTATATTACATTCTTGACAGCACATTGATTTTCCACAAGATCAATGGAGGAGCAACAGAAGGAGCTGCATTTTCTACCTAATCATCCAGCATGATGAATTCAGAGGCCTGTCTAAAAGTTCTGTGCATACATAAAAGACTTCCATATCTCAAATGGTCTAGCCATATTGTATATAATTTGTTAAGAGTCACTGTTCTGAAGACACAACTGTACCTTGGAGGCTGATCTGATTGGTTAAACCAAAACACATCTGTGTCCATTGTACATTGCATGCTATTTCTTACAATTCGTCCCTTTGGCTGTCATCTGCAATGAAGGTAAACGAGTTTCATCAGTAAGCAATAGCAGAAAATTGACTGAAAAGAAAGGATGGCGGCAGAAATAAACTGCCACTATTTTTTTTATAATACTAATATTATATTGTAGCAGTTATAAACCCCCACATAACTTTTTTTTTACAAATATTTAAATCATATGTTGGGGGTTTATAAACCCCGCAGTATCTTTTTTGAACTATTATGATCATATTAATGGGGTTTTGTAAACCCTCGCAATATTTTTTTTACACGTCGAAATCATATTGCGGGGGTTATAAACTAGCACTAATTGTCTTTCAAAACCCCCACATAACTTTATTTCTTTTTTTAAAAAAATATTTAAATTATATTTTGGGGGTTTTTAAACCCCCGCAATATCTTTTTTTTAACCATTATGATCATATTGAGGGGGTTTATAACCCTTGCAATATTTTTTTTGACACATCGAAATCATATTGCGGGGATTTTAAACTAGCACTAATTATCTTTCAAAACCTCCACAAACTAAAAATTCATTTTATGGCGGTTGTCATGGAGGTTTTAGAAAGCCGCCGCAATAATGCTCGTGGCAAAGGTAAATGTGGCACTTCTAAAAACCGCCACAATTCTTTTTGTGGGGGTCAAAAACTGTCATAATTTGACCAAAACCCCCCCCCCCCACCACACACACACACAAAGTAAGTATTTTCTTGTAGTGCTCTTGCTTAATTATGCGGTCCACCTTATCCGATAAGTCTGAGTTATGTGTTGTTGTTTGTTTTTGCTTTTTTTTTTCCTTCCAAAAATGTCTCCAACCACCGCAATTTGCACAAGGGATCCTGTCCAAGGACCTACTTTTCCGGCGACTTTATGGCAAGGGACATAGTTTCTCCTCAATCATTCATCAGAACTCTTTGCTGAGTTTTAAGGTACTCTTAAATATAATAAATACGGATGATTCATCAGCATTATTGCATTACAAGGGGAAAACAGATCTGTTACAATCATTCCAGAGGGTACGTACAAAGATGGATGGGGGAAGATTGCATTAAAGATAAATAGATTCATCAATGCTGCAATTATGAAGGAAGAGAAAGTTTTCTGCCCAACAATTGACTCTCCTTTTACTGAAGCGATCAGGGCCAATAAATGGACAACATCAGGGACCAAAACGTCTTTGATCAAGACCCAGAACTACAGAATCATCATGTCAGGTAGCTCTGATGCAGCAGACAATGATCTTTTAGGAAGATGCATTATTTGTAGTGTAGACATGTAAAAATTATTAAATTTAGTCCATACAAAATTTGAGTAAATTCTAAATTACTTTGGGTCGAATAATTTATTTGGACTTTACAAATTAATAAGTCCATTTTTAATTTCAAGCCCAAGGTCCATTTCATCTTAAGGCCTAGGCTCATGCCATGTGTCAAGTGACATGGCATGTCCAGTCAACTCAAAGCCAACAAGATGACACCACGTGTTAAATAATGTGGCAATCCCAGTCCAAAACAGTGACCAATAAAGAGTTCCAAGTGTCTAAAATGACATGTTTTGGCCAATCACCAGCAAGCTTATCACATAGCACATGAACCAATCAGAATCAAGCAAGCGAGTTCATATGTGGCTGGACTGTCCATCATCTACCATTATAAATAGAGGAGTTACGTAACTCTCTGAGGGACATTCAGAGTTGGAGAAGAGCATTCCAAAATTGGTGAAGACATCCACAAACAGAGAGATCAATCATCAAGTGCATAGTTCTTCAACAAAGGAGTGATCAACGGAGTTCTTCCCGAAGTGTCAAGACCCGAATTTTCCCACCCTCGGGAATCGTGATGGCGCCTACTATTGGGAGCTAGGCAAGCTAAACATCAATTACTTTTTCATTTACAACATAATCCCTTTTAACAATTATCAGCAATAATATAAAAGCAACGGATTTTAACTAAATAAGCGGAAGTCTTAAATAAAAAAAACTGTATAAAAATGCGGAAAAATTCAACATAAGCCTCTACCGAAGACTGGTGTCACACTCACGAACTACTAAGAATACTAAATACAATGTCTGAAAGAAAATATAACTGTTTGTCTCGAATACAATGAGATAACAGACTAAAATAAAGGATAGAGGAGACGCCGGGACTGCGGACGCCTGCAAGGCTACCTCGGTGTCTCGCTGGACTGAAGGCTGGCTCCCGCGCTACTGCTGCTGCTCTCCAAGACCTGGATCTGTGCAAAAGAGCACAGAGTGTAGCATCAGCACAACCAACCCCATGTGCTGGTAAGTGCCTAGCCTAACCTCGGCGAAGTAGTGACGAGGCTAGGACCAGACTACCAGATAAACCTGTGCAGTTCAATTATATATACACAACGGAAAGAAATACAGGAAATAACCAGTCAATAAAGGAAGGGGGAACATGCTGTGGGGAGATAACAGTTTCAAATATGAAACCTCCAATAAAGATAGAAAAAACAAAACCAGAATATCAACAAGAATTAGAAATCACAAACTTGCACGGCATCACCCTTCGTGCTTTTACTCTCGTCCTCACCAAATCAATCGTATCAGTAATCATGTACACAGCATCACCCTTCGTTCTTTTACTCTCTTTCCTCACAATATAGTCAATGAATATCAGTACGGAATGGTACATCGTACGGCACAGCATCACCCTTCGTGCTTTACACTCTTTCCTCACAATATAGCAAACAATGCACGACATCACCCTTCGTGCTTTATCACTCTTCCTCACCCAAACAACAATCATAAATAAGGGACAAGGAAGTAAACAGTTAATGGTAGAAATCCCGGCAAAGGAATACAATTAAACAGTTAAATCCCGGCAAGGGAACAATATCAGCAACTTCAATATCCCGGCAAGGGAGAAGATCAACAAAACAACAAAACATCCCGGCAAGGGAATAAACCAATAACTCTATCTCTTTCTTTCATTTCTTACTTTATAATTCTCTTTACCACTTGAGCCAATGCTCCAAAGGGTCCAATTATCTCATATACCTTCACAATTCGTATTACAACTCGAGCCAATGCTCCTCGAAGTTTAAAGATCACAATTCTTTCACATGCTCTTTACAACATATAGAAATCATCAAATAAGCATGGAAGTTACAACAAAATCAGAATAATCACAATATAAGGACTCACAGTCATGCTAGACACCAATGTATAGATACTCTTCACCATGCCTATACATCGTACTCGACAATTAGCAAGTATCAAACAAGACTCAACTCCTATTCCCTCAAGCTAAGGTTAGACAAAACACTTACCTCAACTTCCACGGCCAATCAATCCAGAACAACCGCTTTCGCATTCGGCTTCAACTCAATCAAATCTATACAATAATAACTTCATAATATCAATATATACTAAACAAATCAAACCCAATGCCTAATTATAGATTTCCAAGCTTTCTTTCCAAAATCCCAAAAATCGACCCCGGGCCCGCTTGGTCAAAACACGAGGTTCGGACCAAATTCATATCACCCATTCACCCACGAGCCCGAATATATAATTTGTTTTCAAATTCGACCCCAAAACGAGGTCTAAATTAAGAAAAATGAAAAAGCCCTAGCTCTACCCATTTCCCCCAATTTCTACCCTAAATTACATGTTTTAGGCCTAGGAATTCAATAGATATTGATGGAAAATGAAGAAAACGAGTTAAGGATTACTAACCCACGGAGTTTTGGTGAAAGAAAGCTTCAATGGACGCCTAAGGACCTTGGAGAAGAAAGAGCTCGTGAAAACTTGTGAAAAATCCCGTAGCTACTGTTCTGGAAATTAAAAATATAACTCGGCAAAATTGCCCTTCGCGTTCGCGTAAGGCAGGTCGCGTTCGCGAAGGGTAGTACTCAACAGACCATCGCGTTCGCGGGCGAAAGGATGCGAACGCGGAGAGTAAAAGGCTGGGGTCTAGAAGTTTTTTTCTATGCGAACGCGTGGGCTACCACGTGAACGCGATGAAGGAAGTTGCAAAGCTACGCGATCGCGAAAGGGTGTATGCGAACGCGAAGAGGAAAAGAAGGTTAAGCCCCCCAGGGTAAATTGACCCTACGCGAACGCGAGGCCAATGATGCGAACGCGATGAAGGGAAGGCCTGAAGCTTCGCGAACGCGGAAGAGGCTTCGCGAACGCGAAGAAGAAAGGGACCTGCAACTGCTGAAGCCAAAAACCTGCAATTCTCCTATGTTCGAAATCACTCCGAAACACCTCCGAAACACTCCCGAGCCCTCGGGGATCCTAACCAAGCACATGCACTAACTCAACAACATCCTACGAACTTAACCGTGCGATCAAATCGGCAAAATAACATATAAAACAACGAATCAAACCTCAAAATCACTAGTTTTTCTTCAAACTTCATCAACTTTCAAATTTAGAGATTTAAGTCCGAAACACGTCAAACGACGTCCGATTTCAACCAAACTTTACATAAATATCTTAAATCACATAATAGACCTGTACCGGGCGCCGGAACCAAAATACGGGCCCAATACCAACACGTCCTAATCAATTTGCATTTCAATTTTCCTTAATAATTTCAGAAAAATAATTTCTTTTAAAAATTCATTTCTCGGGCTCGGGACCTCGGATTTTGATTCCGGGCATACGCCCGAGTCCCATATTTTTCTATGGACCCTCCGGGACCGTCAAATCACGGGTCCGGGTCCGTTTACCCAAAATGTTGACCGAAGTCAAATTTATTCATTTTAATACCAAATTTTAGCATTTTTCACAGAATTTCATATTTAAGCTTTCTGGCTACGCGCCCGGTCTGCGCACGCAAATCGAGGCATCTAAAAATGAGGTTTTCAAGGCCTCAAAAGCACGGAATGAATAAGAGAACAGCTGATGACCCTTTGGGTCGTCACATTCTCCACCTCTAAAACAATCGTTCGTCCTCGAACGGACAGAAGAAGGAAGTACTTGAGTCGGGGAATAGATAAGGATCACGGCTCTGCATATCAGACTCAGACTCCCAGGTCGATGCCTCGGGAGGCTGACCCCTCCACTGGACACGCACAGAAGGAAAACTCTTCGACCTCAACTGACGAACCTGCCGGTCTAGAATAGCCACCGGCTCCTCCTCATAAGATAGATCCCTGTCCAACTGGACAGTGCTGAAATCTAACACGTGGGATGGATCGTCGTGATACTTCCGGAGCATAGACACATGAAACACTGGATGCACGGCTGATAAGCTAGGCGGCAAAGCAAGTCTATAAGCCACCTCCTCCACTCGATCGAGAATCTCAAATGGACCAATAAACCTAGGGCTAAGCTTACCATTCTTCCCGAACCTCATCACGCCCTTCATAGGCGACACTCGGAGCAATACCCGCTCACCAACCATAAAAGCCACATCTCGAACCTTACGGTCTGCATAACTCTTCTGCCTGGACTGAGGCGTACGAAGCCCATCCTGAATAATCCTGACCTTGTCCAAAGCCTCTTGAACCAGATCCGTACCCAATAACCGAGCCTCCCCCGGCTGAAACCACCCAACCGGAGATCGACATCGCCTGCCATACAACGCATCATAAGGAGCCATCTGAATACTCGACTGGTAGCTGTTGTGGTAGGCGAACTCTGCTAAAGGCAAAAGCTAGTCCCACGAGCCTCCAATATAAATGACACAGGCTCAGAGCATATCCTCTAAAATCTGAATAGTCCGCTCGGACTGGCCGTCCGTCTGGGGATGAAATGCTGTACTCAACTCCACCTGAGTTGCCCAACTCTCGCTGAACTGCTCTCCAGAAGTGCGAGGTAAACTGCGTACCCTGGTCTGAAATGATAGATACCGGTACACCATGAAGACGAACAATCTCCCGGATATAGACCTCAGCTAACCTCTCAGATGAATAGGAGACTGCCACCGGGATGAAATGCGCTAACTTGGTCAACCTATCAACAATGACCCAAACTGCATCGAACTTCTTCCGTGTCAACGGGAGTCTAGTAACGAAATCCATGGTAATCCTCTCCCACTTCCACTCGGGAAGCTCAATCCTCTGAAACAATCCACCAGGCCTCTGATGCTCATACTTAACCTGCTGACAGTTCAAACATCGAGCCACATATGCAACAATATCTTTCTTCATTCTACGCCACCAATAATGCTGCTGCAAATCCTGATACATCTTCGCGGCGCCTGGATGAATAGAGTACCGGGAACTATGGGCCTCCGCTAAGATCAACTCTCGAAGCCCATCAACATTGGGCACACAAACTCGCCCCTGCAATCTCAACACTCCATCCTCATCTAAGGTCACCTGCTTGGCACCTCCACGCTGCACCGTGTCTCTAAGGACACACAAATGGGGATCATCAAACTGCCGATCACGAATACGCTCCAATAACGAAGAACGAGCGACCGTGCAAGCTAACACCCGACTAGGCTCAGAAATATCCAACCTCACAAATCGATTGGCCAAGGCCTGAACATCCAAAGCAAGCGGTCTCTAGCTGACCGGAATATAAGCAAGACTGCCCATGCTGGCTGACTTCCTACTCAGAGCATCGGCCACCACATTCAATTCCTTTTGCTTGAACAAGTACTGAAGCATCTCGATCACGACCCGGATTTTTCCACCCTCGGGAATCGTGATGGCGCCTACTATTGGGAGCTAGACGAGCCAAACATCAATTACTTTTTCATTAACAACATAATCCCTTTTAACAATTATCAGCAATAATATAAAAGCAACGGATTTTAACTAAATAAGCGAAAGTCTTAAATTAAAGAAACTGAATAGAAATGCGGAAAAATTCAACATAAGCCTCTACCCAAGGAAGGTGTCACACCCACGAACTACTAAGAATACTAAATACAATGTCTGAAAGAAAATATAACTGTTTGTTTCGAATACAATGAGATAACAGACTAAAATAAAGGATAGAGGAGACGCCGGGCTTGCGGACGCCTGCAAGGCGGTGTCTCGCTGGACTGAAGGCTGGATCCCGCGCTACTGCTGCTGCTGTCAAAGACCTGGATCTGTGCAAAAGAGCACAGAGTGTAGCATCAACACAACCGACCCCATGTGCTGGTAAGTGCCTAGCCTAACCTCGGCGAAGTAGTGACGAGGCTAGGACCAGACTACCAGATAAACCTGTGCAGTTCAAATATATATATACAGCGGAAAGAAATACAGGAAGTAACCAGTCAATAAAGGAAGGGGGAACATGCTGTAGGGAGATAACAGTTTCAAATATGAAACCTCCAATAAAGATAGAAGCAGCAAAACCAGAATATCAACAAGAATCAGAAATCACAAACTTGCACGGCATCACCCTTCGTGCTTTTATTCTCGTCCTCACCAAATCAATCGTATCAGTAATCATGTACACGGCATCACCCTTCGTTCTTTTACTCTCTTTCCTCACAATATAGTCAATGAATATAAGTACGGAATGGTACATCGTACGACAAGACATCACCCTTCGTGCTTTACACTCTTTCCTCAAAATATAGCAAACAATGCACGGCATTTCCCTTCGTGCTTTATCACTCTTCCTCACCCAAACAACAATCACAAATAAGGGACAAGGAAGTAAACAGTTAATGGTAGAAATCCCGGCAAAGGAATACAATTAAACAGTTAAATCCCGGCAAGGGAACAATATCAGCAACTTCAATATCCCGGCAAGGGAGAAGATCAACAAAACAACAAAACATCCCGGCAAGGGAATAAACCAATAACTCTATCTCTTTCTTTCAATTCTTTTTTTATAATTCGCTTTACCACTTGAGCCAATGCTCCAAAGGGTCCAATTATCTCATATACCTTCACAATTCGTATTACAACTCGAGCCAATGCTCCTCGAAGTTTAAAGATCACAATTCTTTCACATGCTCTTTACAACATATAGAAACCATCAAATAAGCATGGAAGTTACAACAGAATCAGAATAATCACAATATAAGGACTCACGGTCATGCTAGACACCAATGTATAGATACTTGTCACCATGCCTATACATCGTACTCGACAATTAGCAAGTAGCAAACAAGACTCAACTCCTATTCCCTCAAGCTAAGGTTAGACAAAACACTTACCTCAACTTCCACGGCCAAATCAATCCACAATAACCGCTTTCGCATTCGGCTCCAACTCAATCAAATCTATACAATAATGACTTCATAATATCAATATATGCTAAACAAATCAAACCCAATTCCTAATTATAGATTTCCAAGCTTTCTTCCCAAAACCCCAAAAATCGGCCCCGGGCCCGCTTGGTCAAAACACGAGGTTCGGACCAAATTCATATCACCCATTCACCCACGAGCCCGAATATATAAATTGTTTTCAAATTCGACCCCAAAACGAGGTCTAAATCAAGAAAAATCAAAAAGCCCTAGCTCTACCTATTTCCCCCAATTTCTACCCTAAATTACATGTTTTAGGCCTAGGAATTCAATAGATATTGATGAAAAATGAAGAAAACGAGTTAAGGATTACTAAACCACGAAGTTTTGGTGAAAGAAAGCTTCAATGGACGCGTAAGGACCTTGGAGAAGAAAGAGCTCGTGAAAACTTGTGAAAAATCCCGTAGCTACTGTTCTGGAAATTAAAAATATAACTCGGCAAAATTGCCCTTCGCATTTGCGTAAGGCAGGTCGCGTTCGCGAAGGGTAGTACTCAACAGACCATCGCGTTCGCGGGCGGAAGGATGCGAACGCGGAGAGTAAAAGGCTGGGGTCCAGAAGTTTTGTTCTATGTGAACGCGTGGGCTACCACGCGAACGCGATGAAGAAAGTTGCAAAGCTACGCGATCGCGAAAGGGTGTATGCGAACGCGAAGTGGAAAAGAGGGCTAAGCCCCCCAGGGTCAATTGATCCCTACGCGAACGCGAGGCCAATGATGCGAACGCGATGAAGGGAAGGCCTGAAGCTTCGCGAACACAGAAGAGGCTTAGCGAACGCGAAGAAGAAAGGGACCTGCAACTGCTAAAGCCAAAAACCTGCAATTCTCCTAAGTTCGAAATCACTCCGAAACACCTCTGAAACACTCCCGAGCCCTCGGGGCTCCTAACCAAGCACATGCACTAACTCAACAACATCCTAAGAACTTAACCGTGCGATCAAATCGCCAAAATAACATAAAACACAAAGAATCAAACCTCAAAATCACTAGTTTTTCTTCAAACTTCATCAACTTTCAAATTTAGAGATTTAGGTCCGAAACACGTCAAACGATGTTCGATTTCAACCAAACTTTACAGAAATATCTTAAATCACGTATAAGACCTGTACCGGGTACCGGAACCAAAATACGGACCCGATACCAACACGTCCTAATCAATTTTTATTTCAATTTTCCTTAATAATTTCAAAAAAACAATTTCTTTTAAAAATTCATTTCTCGGGCTCGGGACCTCGGATTTCGATTCCGGGCCCGAGTCCCATATTTTTCTACGGATCCTCCGGGATCGTCAAATTACGGGTCCGGGTTTACCCAAAATATTGACCGAAGTCAAATTTATTCATTTTAATACCAAATTTTAGCATTTTTCACAGAATTTCATATTTAAGCTTTTTGGCTACGCGCTCGGTCTGTGCACGCAAATCAAGGCATTTAAAAATGAGCTTTTCAAGGCCTCAAAAGTACGGAATGAATAAGAGAACAGGTCATGACCCTTTGGGTCGTCACACGAAGGCCAACCCGTAACAACAAAGTGTTGCTCGAAGTTCTTGGCGATTAAATATATCACAAGGAGGTCTGTATCATCCTACATTCGAGAAAGATGTTTCTCAAGCCCTCGAATCACTGAGAATTTTAGAGAGGAGAATCAAGGGATACGTAGAATTGTACTCACAAATATTTATCAATAAAATCACTTTTTCTTCATATTATTTTTGTTGCAGTATTTTTCGTATTGCGAAAATTTGTTGCAAACAAATTTTGGCACGCCCAGTGGGACCAATTATGCTCTTCATATCTCCTTCTTGCAAGTTGAAAACTACAAACTTTAGATCTACCGCTATAATGGCCTTCCGCACTTCCGCAAGTGTGATGTTTCATGCAAAGATGCTACTGTTGCCGCATCCGCTGAGTTCAGTCATGTTGCCTCAATCACTCGAAGCAAGTTCAAGGCTAGTGGCTTGGATGGATCTGAATACTTCGCCTCCTTGGAGATGGCAAAGATGAGCAGATCTCATATGACGTTCGCAATGCAATCTCTGGGGGCAACACCCCATTCTCGATGTTTCACAAACTTTCTCAAACTGCCTCAAACCTTGGAGGATTTGAGGATTTGGTCGATTCTTCAGTTTCAACGAAATTCAATGCCTTGATGACTAACACAACTAACATGGACGAAAAGTTTGCCATGATGGAACAAACTATAGAGGTCTTGAAGAAATCTGTTGAAGACAAAAACCTTCAAATTGCTCAACTCATGAACAAATTGGAGCCCTATGCACCTGGAGAGTCGAGCCATGTCCCTCATCGTTCACTTGTCTTCACCTCCCAGAAAACAACAGTTGAGGAATCATTTGCGAAGTTAAACATTCAAAAGGAAAAGCAATCTACTTAAGTTTTAGCGTTATCTGTCCAACAATTGCAAGACATGATAACAAACACCATCAAAGCTCAATATGGCGGACCATCACAAAGTTCGTTGTACTACTCTAAGCCTTATACTAAGGGAATTGATTGTTTAACCATGCCCACCAATTATCAACCACCAAAGCTGCATCAATTTGATGGCAAAGGGAACCCAAGGCAATATATTGCCCACTTTGTCGAGACTTGTAGCAACGCTGGAACGCATGGTGACATTTTGGTAAAACAATTTATTCGTTCTCTGGAAGGGAATACATTTGGCTGGTATATTGACTTGGAGCCCGAGTCCATTGATAGCTGGGAGCAACTTGAGAAGGAATTCCTCAATCATTTTTATAGTACCCGAAGAACTGTAAGCATGATAGAGTTGACAGGCACCAAGCAAAGGAAGGACGAGCCCGTGGTGGATACATTATCATTGGAGGGCGTTAAGTTTGGACTGCAAAGATCGCCTTTCAAAAATATCTGCTGTGGAGATGTGCATTCAAGGAATGCACTGGGGCCTTTTGTACATTCTGCAAGGGATCAAACCATAAACTTTTGAAGAACTTGCAACACGAGCGCATGACATGGAGTTAAGCATCGCAAGTCATGGAAAGTTATCTCCATTTGCTGATCAAAAGGAGTTCAAGAAAAATGTTGCATCGAAGAACCAAACCAAAGAATCAGTGGCGGTGAAAGCAACTCCTGTGAAGGTCACTACTAAGCAAAAAGTGAAGGAGGATAAGACCCCGAGTTAATATCCCAAAGAGGAGAAGCGTCGTCCCACCTTGAAGGAATTAAAGGCGAAGGTTTATCCATTTCCAGATTCAGACGTACCCACAATCCTTGATGAACAGCTGGATAAGAAAGTCATCGATCTCCCTGAATCAAAAAGGCCAGAGGAAATTGGCAAAGTTGGCGATTCGAAATACTGCTAGTTTCATCGCGTCATTAGCCACCCTACAGATAAATGCTTCATCTTGAAGGAGAAAATCATGGCTTTTGTAAGTGAAGGAAAAATCATCATACACATGGATGAAACAGCAGAAGAAAATCATGCAAGTGTCGCACTCAAGGAAAAGAAGTGTTCAAAGTTGCATAACGTGTCAAGAACTGCCTTCTTACAATTTGGAAGTTTCAAGCCCGTTGAAGTTGATCTTCCAAGGAAAACTCTTGAAGGTTCACTAGATCTAGATAATCACTCCAAAGACAAAGACGATGAGGGTTGGATTCTAGTCACTCACAAGAAGCGAAAACATCAGGCAGTTTTGAGGCTACGAATTCTGAATTCAAGAGCGATGATGAGCAATGCAGATAAGCTACAATCACCAAGAAATATCAAATCTTCTATTATCAAGAAGATTAATGGTGCTTATCGACGAAGTTCTGAAAGCCCGTCACATTGCATGAATTATTTCTTGGAAAATTCTTTCATGGAGGTCACGTTAGTGCAATTCATGTAGTTTCTAGTACTGACGAAACAAAGGTAAGCAACGATGAGCTTGCCTTAATGAAAACACATGAACATCATGATAACGAAAAAGTTGTCATATGTTGTGCAACAATTTCATTCACAGATGTTGACTTGCTGGTGGGGTCTAAGCCACATAGCAGACCTTTGTTTGTTGTAGGGTCCATTCGGGAACAACATCTCAATCGCATACATGTTGATAATGGTTCGGCTGTCAACATCATGCCAAAGATGGTGCTAATAAAGCTTGTGATCTCTATCGATTAGGTATCCAAAAGTAACCTAACAATCCAAGGTTTCAACCAAGGAGGACAACGAGCCATAGGTATGATCCGCGTAGGATTATCCATTGGTGAGATGAATTCAAACACACTGATTCACGTCATAGATGCTAAAACATCATTCAACTTGTTGCTTGGACGTCCTTGGATTCATGAGAATGGGGTGGTATCATCTACTTTGCATCAATGTCTGAAGTACAGAAGAGATGGTAAGATAGTCAAAATTGATGCAGACATCAAGCCTTTCACTGAGATGGAGTCATACTCTGCAGACTCAAAATTCTACCTAGATTCTTGTGAACCAAAAGTGGAGAAACCATCACCAGATGACGAAGCTGATGTCAAGTAAGAAGAGGAAATTGAGGCTCAATGGACTACCACCAAGCTCCCTAAGAAGGGAACGAAAGAAGTCTCCATTAAGCTCTCATCATTTGAAGGTGACATACAGACAAAGACTGAGGAGCATCTAGTTTTTCGCTATGTTCCACATGAGCATCGAAAGAAAGGGCAACCTTTGCTACAGGATGTACTCCGAAGAAGCAAATGAGTCACAAAGATATCCAATATTTGAAGGAGCATATGACTCTCCCAGTTGCACAAATCCCACCCCTGACTTGTGAGTCTGCTAAAGGCAATCTCCAAGCTAATAAAATAAAAGGGCACTATGATCCTAAGGCCTTCATACTGCTTGAAAGTCTGGTTATGACTTCTGCAATCCATCACAACCAGGAGAACACGAAGACGAAGTCACTAGTGAAAAGATACATGGGCTCAATGAGTCCCAAATGAAGTTGAGAAAGCTAGGGAACTACGTCGCCACTCCAAAGCTTGGGTTGGGGTTCAGTTTGGCAGAGCCTCTTCGAATTTCATCAAATAGAAGCAAAGAGATAGCTTCATCACAATACACCTCGGTAGAGGAGATGAAGGAAGTTAAGGGAAAGAAAATAAAACAACGGGCTTCAGTATTTGATCGCATTGGAGGCTCAACACCTCCGATCTCGGTCTTTGAAAGGCTAAGTCACAAAGGTGAACATGTATCTTCCAAACATCTAAAAGAAGTTTCCACTCAAGACCTTTGTCTTTTGTCGCCTAGGGACCACAAGGAAGTCGCCATCTTGAAAGATACTGTCAAAACATAAGGAAAAAGTCCATGAGGAGAGGGATCATTTGGAAGTTGTTGCTGACAAAGAAATCTGTAGTGCTTTCCCATCACGTATGAAGAGGAAGTCTATTTTGTCAATATCCGCAGATGGTCCCGCTGAAGGTGCAAAGAAGAACCATTGTTACACTTGCCAGCCTCACAAAGAAGCAGAGAAAGAGAAAGAAGCCATGCCGACTATCCAAGGAAGTCAAACAGAAAAGTCAGACTTTTTGGAAACATCCTATCACATAACTGTGGAAGGTAGCCCATGCCTTGCCATTGATGATGAAGTACACGAGGATCCCCATCAACTAGAAGATGGCGGACAATCGACTGTGGATGAGCTTAAGGAACTCAATTTAGGCACTCCGGAAGATCCACGCCCCACTTTCATTAGTGCGCTTCTTACGCCTCAGGAAGAGGAGGAATACTCCAAGTTATTGAATGAGTACAAAGATGTCTTCTCTTGGTCGTATAAAGAAATGCCTGGCCTTATTCCTAAGGTATTTGTTCATCATTTGGGGATCAAAAGTGGAACACGCCTTGTGAAGCAGTCACAGTGCATGTTCCGACCCGAGATTGTATCACAAATTGAAGTCGAAGTCATCAAGCTCATCGAGGCAGGATTTATTTGAGAGGTGAAGTACCCATCACAGATATCGAATATTGTACCTGTCAAGAAAAAGAATGGTCAAATACGTGTTTGTGTTGACTTTCGAGACCTAAACAAGGCATGTCCAAAAGATGACTTCTCGCTACCAATTATTGAACTCATGGTTGATGCTACAACAGGGCATGAAGCTATGTCATTCATGGATGGGTCCTCCGGATACAATTAAATCAGAATGCCTCCAAAAGATGAAGAGTGCACTGCTTTCCGAACTCCAAAAGGGATATATTGCTACAAAGTGATGCCCTTCGGTCTGAAGAATGCCGTTGTCACCTACCAACGGGCGATGCAAAACATCTTTGATGACATGCTTCATAAGAGGGTTGAATGCTACGTCGATGACTTGGTGGTGAAGACGAAGAGTAGGCGTTTACCACCTTGAAGACCTTTGAATTATTTTTGAAAGGTTAAGAAAATTCGACCTGAAGATGAATCCACTCAAGTGTACATTTAGTGTTACCTCAGGAAAGTTTCTTGGCTTCGTTATGCGTCATCGTGGAGTTGAAGTTGATCCTATAAAGATTGACGGCATTTAGAAAATGCCCAAGCGAAAGAACTTGAGAGAGCTTCGAAGTCTCTAAAGAAACTTAGCATTCATCTGGAGGTTCATCTCTAATCTAGCCGGATGGTGTCAACCCTTCAATCATCTATTGAGGAAGGATATCCCTTTTCATTGGGATCATTCATGTCAAAATGCTTTTGAAAGCATAAAAAATACTTGTTGAATCCACCTGTGTTAGGGCCGCCAATGCTTGGGAAGGAATTGATACTCTACATCGCGGCACAGGAACGTTCACTTGGAGCACTACTTGCTCAAGAGAATGAGGAAGGAAAGGAACAAGCCTTGTACTACCTTAGCCGAACTCTGATAGGAGCTGAGATGAACTATACGCCTGTTGAGAAAATATGCTTAGCTTTACTTTATGCGATAAAGAAGCTAAGGCATTATTTTGAAGCATACACCATCAAACTCATCTCTCGAGCAGATCCCGTGAAGTTCGTGATGACTCGAACTGTTCTTTCTAGACGCCTAGCAAGATGGTCCATATTTTTTAACCAATATGAGATCACATACACACCTCAAAAAGCTGTGAAAGGACAAGCACTAGCCAATTTTCTGGCTGATCACCCTCTTCCGGCGGAATGGGAGCTTTCAGATGAGTTTCCAGATGAAGATGTTTTGTTCATCGAAGAGTTTCCACCATGTACAATGTTCTTTGATGGATCTGCACGTCGTAATGGTGCGGGGGGCAGGCGTTGTGTTGATCTCTCAAGAAATACAAGTCTTGCCATTCTCTTTTGTTTTAGGTGAAACATGTTCCAACAATGCCGTAGAGTACCAAGCTTTGATCTTCGGTCTCGAAATGGCATTAAAAATGAAGATTCTACAGTTGGAGATCTACGGCGACTCTAAGCTCAACCAATTTTTGGGGAGTTACGAGGTAAAGAAGGAAGATCTATTGCCATACCATCAATATGCTTCTGGTTTACTTGAAAAATTCGACCAAGTGTTCTTAAACCACGTCCCAAAAGAAGAAAATCGCAAGGCTGATGCTTTGGCTAACTTGGCCATGACGATGGCACTTGGAGAGAATGAGTCAACAAAGGTATATGTGTGTCATCGATGGGTTATTCCTAGACTTCTGGATCTTCAAATCAACGAAAGCCATCATACATCTGTTCGAGTGATTGAAGAAGAAGATTGGAGGCAACCACTAATAGAGTACCTTGAACACGGAAAGTTACCTGAAGATCCGCGACAAAGAACAAACGTCAAACGAAGAGCACCACAATCATCTTCTATAAGGGGACATTGTTTCGCCGCTCTTTTGAAGGACTATTCTTGTGATGTCTTGACAAAGAAGAAGCCCGCCAAGCGATGGAGGAAGCACATTCTGGCTCATGTAGTGCACACCAATCTAGTCCCAAGCTCTATTTTCGCATCAAGAGGATGGGCTACTACTAGGCGACAATGGTGAAGGATTGCATGGATCATGCCAAAAGATGTCAAGCGTGTCAATTTCAAGCCAACTACATCCATCAACCTCCAGAGCCTCTTCATCCAACTATAGCTTCATGGCCTTTTGATGCATGGGGACTTGACATTGTTGGACAGCTTCCAAAGTCATCAAAGGGACAGATATACATATTGGCCGCTACAGACTACTTCTCTAGATAGGTTGAAGTTTTTCCACTCAAGGAGGTAAAAGAGGAAACTGTTGTCGATTTTATCAAGTCATATATAATACTTAGGTATGGCATACCAAGATACATAATCACTGATAAAGGAACGCCATTTGACAACAAGCTCGTGAAGAGTCTATGCGAGAAGTTCGGTTTCAAGCAACATAAGTCTTCAATGTATAATGCACATGCCAACGGCCTTACTGAAGCTTTTAACAAGACGCTTGGTAACCTTTTGAAGAAAGTTGTTGCAAAGAACAAGACAGGCTGGCATGAGAGAATTGGTGAAGCTTTATGCGCATACCGGACAACCTTCACAACTGCTACACAAGCAACTCCTTACTCTTTGGAATATGGCGTAGAAGCAGTCCTGCCGTTGGAGCAACAAATTCCATCATGGCAGATAGCAGAGTTAGAGGCATTGGATGAGAAAATATTGGAAGCGCAATAAATATTGGAGTGCTATCAAGCTCGACTAGCTAGAGCCTTCAACAAGAAAGTGCGGCCACGATCATTCCAAGTGGGAGACTTAGTCCTAGTTGTTCGACGACCCATAATCCTCAACAAATGCATAGGCGACAAGTTTACCTCAAAATGGGATGGGCCATATGTTGTGAAGGAAGCCTATTCAAGTGGCGCATACAAAATTGTCGATAAGGATGGTCTCAGAGTTGGTCTGATCAACGGAAATTTTTTGAAGTAGTACTTCCCATGAAAGTCACCTACGCTCCTCGACGTACGAGCCTAAACTACAAGTCATGATGCTCTTTGATGCATGAGCCTAAACTGCACGTTGCTACACTCTTGACCCGCATGAGTCTAAACTATGTACGGCAAAAAAAAAAAAAATTAGTCCGCTAGGTTGAAAACCTCGCGAGAGGCGGCCTAGGCAAAAATTAGGACATAAAAAAACTCATGCCTCTGAAGTACGTTATGACTTGATCCTCTTTGATGAGGTACGTAGGAAACTTAGACTTTCATTCTAAGTTCAGTCGCATGAGTTTAAAAAAAAAGTTTGACGTTATTGGATCATTACATTAATCCTTCCAAGTGTAGAGGCACATATCTATGAGGAAAAGAAGACGATTTGCATTGAAGTATAAAATATGTTTTATTGCTTCAATAGTACAAAAGTTGATATATCCAAAAATGTAGAGACAAAAGGAACTAGACATTATTTTATACAAAAGCCTAAATCATGAAGATGATCGTAAACTAGGCTTTGTTGCTTATGCGTCTTAAATGCTTTTCCAAGTCTATATGATGTCTCCATATTTGATGCCATTCTCGATGTACATCTCTCACATTCAATAGTTGTGATAATCTCTTGACCACATATCTTGTTGTTAGGCCTCGAGCATGATAGTTTGCTTCTCTTATGCAAGTGTTGGTTGAAGGTCCCATATATGAGAAGTCGTCTCTCTTGAAAAACCTTTGATCACCATGGGAGCCGCCATTGATGAACTTCAAGACTATCAACAAATTAAGTGCAACGGTTGTTGAAGGGGTGACTCCGCATCTTGTATGATACCTCGGTCTGACATCTGGACCCTTTGAGCTTCTTTGCGAGTCTGCAAAAAATAAATAAATAAATAAAGAGATAAGATTTGTGAAGCGTGATAGCTAAAGTTACTACACGCAAGATTGTAGAGTCAATTTCAAGAAGAAAAAAAACATTCGTAGGACAAGTCAGAGAGCATAGAGCTGGAAAGCATGCTTAACGGGCGACGAGATCAACTTTGGAAAATTACTGAGGTCCATCTGGAAGACGTTCTGCCCCAAATATTTTATATTTTTTATATTTGGATGTCCAATTTCCAACAACACCAACTACACGAATTTGGAGGCCCCTAGCTCAAGATACGGTTTTTTTTTCGTCGAAACTACACGAACCTGAAAGTTACTGCAGCTAGGTGGAATTTGAGAATTTTCTGTTTCCAGCTCGAAAGGAGTTCTGCCACGAAATTCATATTTATTGCAGCTCTATGAGTTTACTTTCTAACAACACAAACGAATCGCAATTTGGAGTGTCCTAGCTCGAGATATGAATTTTTCGACAGGAGTGCGCAAAGCTGAAAAGCAGCAAGGCAGACATCAGGAGCGAATTCAAAATAATATTGCGGCCAATCTAAATGGTGTTCTGCCACTATATTTTCAGGTGTTGCAGGTCTCGAACTTTTCTTTCCTATGGCACATAGGTCTCGCAATTTGGACATTCCTAGCTTGAGATATGGATTCTTTGACGAAAGTGCACAAAGCTGAATAGCAAGTTCGGCAGACAGATAGGTCAATCTCAAAATATTGCTGCGGCTAATCTGCTAGGAATCCTTCCATGATATTTTGGGGATTACCTTATCCCCGAGTCCTCTTTTCAGTGGCGTGGACGGCTAGCGATTTGGACGTTCCTAGATTGAGATATGTGTGTCCCAATGACAGCATGCAGTGCTGTGAAGTTGAAATGACAACCTTGTGCCTCACCTTCGAAAGTTTATTCCGACTTGTCGTGATGGAATTTGGCCCTAAATTTTGGATATGTCTCTGTGGTGCATGTTTTGATTTTGTAGAGCCAAGCAGATTGCAGTTTGGATACTCCTAGGTTGAGATACGATTTTTTCAATGAGAGCATGAAATGCTATGAAGTCAAAGCAGCAGAGACGCGCCAGGTGCTTGCTCGCTGAAGTTGGAAAGGCCTACTCCAGTTGTCCTCCTCGCCAACCTGCAAAGATGCGATATGGAACATGTTCGCTCGGCAATGATGAAATACGGTCTCTTGAAGCCTCCAAGAGTAGGGATTTTGTCGCCGAGATTGAAAGGATACTTCATGTGATTCTCTCGTCAAGCCGCAACAAATAGATGAGTGTTTCGCTGCAAGTCATATAGGCATCTCGTGCATCTCTTAGGCAAATTGAAGACCGCCGGTACTCTTTCATAAGCCTTCACAAAAATACTTTGAAAGTTCTCGATGCCAACAACACGAAGTTTCTGTAGATACGTCACCAGTGATACGAAGCTGTTGATTCCACATGATTGATTGGCGTCATGGTATGAAGTTTCAATTTGTTAGTAAGTATCGGTACCAATGGCACGATTCTTCAATTCGTCATGACAAACATCGCCAGCAGCACATTGTAGGCAATTAAATGTTCGAGCACTGCTTTGGTTTGAAATCTATACAAGAATTTTCTATTGGCCACCTTGGAAAAAAAAAAGAAGGGGAAGTCAGCATGAATATAAAGTGAGCAAAGAAAGGTTAAGATTAGGAAAATAAAGTCAGTATAGAAGCAGAAGTTGAGATCGAGGATCTGCATCTCTGTCCTCGACCAATAACTCATGTGTTAAATCCTCAACATCACATTCGTCAAGCTTCAATATCGACCGTCACTACTGTTTTTTTGACCGTGATGTATCCTTCAGTTCCATCATCAATAAATTCACGTTTATCTCCAACAGAGCCGTCGTCACATTCTTCTTCGGTGGACTATAGACAGCAACATGGATCTCCAACCAAGATACCAGGAGGATTAAAGGTTGCTACTTGATTTTTGCGCAGCATCCAACTTCAAAAGGAAAAGGACGCTAGAAGAAAAAATGGACCATCACACCTGCGTCCAACGAGGCTGACGGTGGCTGTGGAAGGATGGAAATTGAGTTATGGTACAAGGATAGGTCTGACTCCCTTTTATAGGTGCAGAAGTTTACTTGTAATCTAACTCGGAAGTAGCTTCATGGGTTACCAAGAGTACTAAATCGAATCCGAATGAAATACGGTAACAGCACGCACATTGGCGTGAAGTTTGCGGAACCGATAAAATTGCAATTTTAGTAGCTTATCTTTCTCAAGCTGGAGTTGTGTCTCATGCTAAGTCTTTAAACCAATTTATGAGAGCAAAGCATGATCAAATAAAGTCCTTACAAATAATCCTAATGTGGAAGTTGGACATTCATATACGTGTAGATATGCGCTTAACATAGGGATTGTATTTGGGACTTTGCCAATTTTTTTAAAGAGAATTTCGGCGAATTACTTAACTGTGTGCAATTTTAAAGTGCCAGTTAGCGAGAAATAGAGTCGAGCAATATCTAAACAATAAGATTCTTGGCTCTACTGTTACTTCAAATTTTGTTTTTACAGTTGATCAAGTCTACTTTAACAAATTTTGAAGTAGGGGGCATCTGTAGACATGTAAAAATTATTAAATTTAGTCCATACAAAATTTGGGGTAAATTCTAAATTACTTTGGGTCGAATATTTAATTTGGACTTTACAAATTAATAAGTCCATTTTTAATTTCAAGCCCAAGGTCCATTTCATCTTAAGGCCCAGGCTCATGCCATGTGTCAAGTGACATGGCATGTCCAGTCAACTCAAAGCCAACAAGATGACACCACGTGTTAAATGATGTGGCAATCCCAGTCCAAAACAGTGACCAATCAAGAGTTGTCAGGTGTTTAAAATGACATGTCTTGGCCAATCACCGGCGAGCTTATCACATAGCACATGAACCAATCAAAATCAAGCAAGAGAGTTCTTATGTGGATGGACTGTCCATCCTCTACCATTATAAATAGAGGAGTTACATAACTCTATAAGGGACATTCAGAGTTGGAGAAGAGCATTCCACAATTGGTGAATGCATCCACAAATAGAGAGATCAATCATCAAGTGCATAGTTTTTCAACAAAGGAGTGATCAACAGAGTTCATACCGGAGATCAACCCGTAACAACAAAGTGATGCTCGACGTTCTTGGCGATTAAATATATCACAAGAAGGTCTGCATCATCCTAAATTCGAGAAAGATGCTTCTCAAGACCTCGAATCACGGAGAATTTTAGAGAGGAGAATCAAGGGATACATAGAATTGTACTCACAAATATATATCAATAAAATCACTTTTTCTTCATATTATTTTTGTTACAGTTTATTTTTCGTATTACGAAAATTTGTTGCAAACAGGTAGTTTCCACAATTCTCTGCAGGAAATACCAACTCTGAATGATGTCCGTCATTGGGTCACCAGTGTCTGGAAAGCTGCACAAGGAGTTAATGTTTACGAGATGAATGATTCATTTTTCTTGTTTGAACTACCAATAAGAAAAGTTGCTAAACATGTTCTGACTAGGGAATGGTGATGGAAAAAGGTGAAGCTGATACTCCATTGGTGGTCTCGCACAGTTGGTTGCTGGACAAAAAAGACAGAGAGGAATTGGGCCTGGATTTGACTCCTAGGGCTCCCGCTTAATTTATGGTCTCACAAGATCTTCAAGGAAATCGGTAATTTTTGTGGGGGACTGATAGAGACGGAAGAAAAAACCAGTTTAAAGAATCATATGCGCTGGGCAAGAATTAAAGTGAAGGGGGATGGTTCAGATGTTCCGAAGGAAGTGGAAGTTGAAAGTGACGGATTTATTTACACCATTCCTGTTTGGTGTGAAATTTCGGTGCAGGTGGAAGCAAGAGACCATACCGGCGATGATTTTCCAGATCTATCTAAGGAGAATAGGACCAGTGACCTATCCAAGGAGATTAGGGCTAGCTGGGTCTATGAGGAAGATGATGGGACTTTGCCTATGTTAAGGATGCTAGGGCACGTGGGTACATCGAAGCAAACAATTAATTCAAATCTGTTATCACGTGTGGAAACATGTGAGAGGCATAAACAGGTTACACTTCAAGATAATACAAATAGGGTTTGGGGCCACGGGCCCAAACATCATTCTAGCCCAACTGATCCTCAGATTTTAATTAGAGCCCAAGATTCTCCAGCCAATCTAATAGAATGTAGAACCTAGTAATGTTCAATCCTACGATGAAGAGATGGATGCAACTCTATGGGTACACAACAACATAATTAGCCTAAGCAACAAATTTGGGGTAAATTTTAAGGATTGTGAAAAAGAGACTTTTGCTCTTTTTATGAAAATTGACGGTAGAAGGAAGAATAGCAGAGATGAACTAGCTGGAGACTCCAACTCCAAGATGGAAAGGTACAAAGTAACTAAAAAGTTTAGTTAATTTTGATGTCAAATTCAAAAGCAATTGGGAGAGAAATATGGGGAAGTTACAATCAATTGGTGCTCCATGAAGATAAACATAATCTCATGAAGCGTTAGGGGGATAAAAAACAGGGGGAAAAGGATCACTTTGAAGAGTCTAATACATATGTGGAAAGCAAATACTATTGTCTGCAAGAAACCAAGGTAGAAGGGGATATAGAGGGGTTTGTGAAGCAGTTATGGGCAAATAGATGGGTGAAATATGAATGTTTACAAGCTAGTGATACTAGAGGGGGAATTTTAATGATGTGAGATAATAGAGTTTGGAAGGGGGAAGTTACATGTAAATGATTACATTCCCTGACATGTAACTTCATGGCTATGACTCGTGATTTTTCTTGGCATCTAACAGGGGTGTATGGTCCACACAGCAGGAAGGAAAGGCAAGGGATGTGGGAAGAAATTGGGTCAGCTAGAGGGCTTTGTGGAGATCTACAGGTAGTAGGTGGAGATTTTAATGCCCCTAGGTATATTTCTGAAAAGAGAATTGTACCACCATAACTAGAGATATGATTTATTTCTCAAATTTCATTGATGACATGGAATTGGTAGACCTTCTTTTAATTGGAGGCATATACACAAGGAACTGGGGGGCACTCAAGATTCTTCTTCCAAGATTGATATATTCCCCATCTCCACAAGTTGGAATGAGAAATTTAGGAGTATTAAGCAGTCTATCCAGTAGAGGGTAGATTCAGATCATTTTTTTCTCTCCTTGAAATGTGGTGACCGGGAATACAACAAATCGTATTTCAAGTTTGAAAACTGGTGGTTAGGTATAGAGGGTTTTAATGATCAAGTGAAGACATCGTGGGATTCTTTTGCAATTGTAGGTAGACCAGATTATATCTTGGCAAGCAAATTGAAAGCTCTGAAAGGAAAATTAAAGGAATGGAATCTAACTAAGCATGGGAATCCGGAGGCCACCAAGTTCAATATCCTTAACCAGATCTCAGAGTTGGACATAATTCAAGAGCAGAGAAATTTGAATGAAGAGGAAGTTTTACTGAAAGCAAGCCTATTCATGGCATTTGAAGAGGTTGCAAAAAATGAGGAGATAGCTTGGAGACAGGTCTAGAGCCTTGTGGTTGAAAGAGACTGACAAAAATGCTAAATCCTTTCAAGGGGCTGCAAATGCACATAAGAGATACAACAATATAGATCAACTAGTGGCAAATGGTGTAACATTGGAAGATCCAATAGCAATTAAAGAGGAGGTAGTGAGGTTTTATCAACAACTTTTTACTGAGTCTGAAAATTGGAGACCAACTTTCAACATGATAGATTGTCCACAAATCACTGATCAAGAGCAAGATTGGCTCCAAAGACCTTTCGGAGAACAGAAGGTGCATGAATGCATTAAACTTTGTGCTATTGATAAAAGCTCAGGGACCGATAGACTTAGCATTGGTTTCTATTCTCAATACTGGGACATCATCAAGGGTGACATAATGCAAGCTATCCAAAATTTTCACAGTCAGGAGTACTTTGAAAAGAGTCTAAATGCAAGCTACATAGCCTTGCTACCAAAGAGAAATGGGGCAAATGAGTTAAAAGATTATAGACCTATAAGTTTAATCGACGGTGTGTAGAAGATCATCTCCAAACTTCTGGAGGAAAGATTAAAATCAGTGATCTCTAAATTGATTGAAAAGCATCAAATGGCTTTAATCAAAAGAAGACAAATAATGGATGCTGCTCTTATTGCTAATGAATGTGTGGATTCTAGATTAAAGGGGAAAAAGCCAGGAATATTGTGCAAATTAAACATAGAAAAAGCTTTTGACCATGTGAATTTGGATTTCCTGATAAATATGCTGAAGCAGATGGGTTTTGGCACAAAATGGAATAACTGGATTAGATTTTGTATCAGTACAACTAGATTCTCAGAGTTGATCAATGGATCACCTAAAGGTTTCTTTCTTGCTCAAAGGGGATTGAGGCAGGGAGATCCTTTATCCCCTTTCATCTTCGCTATAGCCATAGAGGGATTGAACAATATGCTTCATACAGCCTAGCAAAATAATTGGATTAGAGGATTCACGGTTAACAACAGACAAGGAGGCAACATGGAGATCACTCATCTCCTTTATGCAGATGATGCTATCATCCTATGCGATGCAGAGGTAGCAAATGAGGATGTAAAGAATTATCTCAACAATTTTTGAAGGGATATCTGGACTTCACATTAATTGGAGAAAAAGCCTAATTTATCCAGTTAATGAGTCTCAGCAAATCCAACAACTTGTTGGGATTCCTGGTGGTGAAATTGGTGCTTTTCCAACAATATATCTTGGAATGCCTTTGGGCGCCAAAGGCAGATCCATTGATATATGGAATGGGGTCTTGGAGAAATGTGAAAAGAAACTAACACGGTGGAAAAGTCAATACCTCTCTCTAGGAGGCAGGCTAGTCCTTATCAACAATGTACTTGATGCTCTTTCTACATATATGATGTCGTTATTCCTATCCCACCAAAGATAGAGAGGAGAATGGATGCTTTAAGGAGAAACTTTCTATGCAAGGAACCAACAACAACAACAACCCAATAGAATTCCACCTAGTGGGGTCTAGGGAGGGTAAAGTGTATGTGAGCTTACCCCTACCCCAGAGGGGGTAGAGAGGTAGTTTTCGGGAGACCCTCGTCTCAGAGGCAATAGATACAAACTTTCTATGCAAGGCAACAAAGGAAAAAGAGGGTACCATTTAGTTAAATGGAAGACTGTTACTCCCAGCAAGAAAGAGGAAGGCTTTGGAATCAAAAACTTGAGGAAACATAACCAAAGCCTTCTTATCAAATGGTTGTGGAGATATACTAATGAAGAATATTCATTATGGAGGATGGAAATTAAAGACAAATATGGGGAGGAGGGGCCTTGGAAAATAAAGAAAGTAACCTCTCCATATGGGGTAAGTGTTTGGAAGTCAATTAGAACTCTTTGGCAAATTTTCAGCAACAAAATCAGCTTTAGAGTGGGGAATGGGCAGAACACCTCTTTTTGGGAAGACAACTGGTTGGGGCATGAGCCTTTGAAGACAAGGTATCCTGATATTTTTTTCATAAATCAGCAGCACAAGGCCACTATCTACGATGTTTGGTCAGCTCAAGAATGGAATCTCACTTATAGAAGATTTTTAAATGATTGGGAGATTATTACAATCACAGACTTCTACAACATACTCAATCTGTTTACGGGGTTGAATTTGAATGTTGATAAGGCATGGTGGCTGGGGAACAGTTCAGGAAGGTTCTCCGTTAAATCTTCTTTTCAGGTGCTTAATCAAACAAACATAATGACTGATCTTTGCCCATGGAAACACATATGGAAAGTCAAAATCCCTTATAAAGTGGCATGTTTTATTTGGTTGGTAGTTAAACAGTCATGTTTAACACTGGACAATTTGATGAAAAGGGGTGTGCAATTGTGCTCAAGATGTCATCTATGTGGAAGAAAAGCAGAAACTAATAGTTACATGTTCTTACACTGCACAGTGACTGTTCAAATTTGGAACATATTCCTAGCTCTAACGGGGATACACCGGGTCATGCCAAATAGCACCAAGGACCTGTTGTCATGCTGGAATAAGGTGAGAAGAAGTGCAAGTGAGAAGAATAGTTGGGATCTGATTCCTGGCTTACTGTTATTTTATTTTTGGTGTAAACAAGAACACATAGTGGGCACAGAAGCTTTAATAGATGTTCTAGGGACTCTGTAAGAAGATAGGGAATTTTGTTGTATATTTTGGTCCATTCCTCTGTAATTATGGCCAGCACAGCTAGCGGATGTGGACCAACACGCGGCGCGGCTCGGATCATGAGCGAGTTGAAATGCTGGTATTATCAAAAAAACGGCATAAATTACCCGACCCGTATTGAGACGGATAAAAAAATAGATTATCCGTATCGGATACTTATAGAATTCGACTATGTTAATCCATGACTTCTTAACATATGATCACTTAATGGCAGAACTTCCTTAGTCTCCAAACTGAGGAACCCCCAATTTGAGGCTTACATAATATAAAAGTAAGTAAATTATGTTATTCGGTTATCCTTTTTTCTAATAATGGACATAATATGGTTCTCTATCCATATCGACCCCGCTTTAAAACAGTTCATTATCCACCCATTTTTCTTCAATGATGAATATGGGTGCGTTAATAACTGTTTTATGTTTTAACCATTTTGGCCACCTCTCACAGCACAACCTTTGTGCTCTCTGTATATATAAAATTGTTACCATCTCAAAAAAAAAAAAAAAAAAAAAATTTAGGGGATGCAACGTACCTACAAAATTGGATGACAAGACATCTTCTTGACTTTGTTACAGTTTGGGAATCTGGAATATTAAACTCTAGGGATTTACGATCACGGTATGGTCGTGTTGATCGATGTATAAATTCTAAAGGCCTTACAGATACTAATAACAACCATCTACATTTTACGGATGCAAAGAACAAACATCACCGGCATTAATATGAAAGACTTGTTATGTAAGCTACAATATATATACTTTTTTATCTGGCGGAGAAAATGATAAAATGGAAGGTGTCTAAGTTAGGTATGCTTTTTGGATCTGTTGTTTACAATGCAACTTTGACATGTAATACGAAGATACAAGCAAGGATGGCCACACTTTGGCCAGCTAACTATGTGCAATACGCTCTATTCCTGATACTTCCACTTGAATTATGCAGGTAAGTTTCATCAAAAGCCCTTAACAAGTGCGTCGCTTGCTTTTTAAAATAAAAGACACTTGATTCCCTTTTATACTAACAGCAGAGAATTCATAAGTCCAGTAGATATGTAGCAGGCATTTTACAACAAGGTGAGAACGACCTACCTTGACATTTAATTATCTGCTAGTCATCTGATTTTGTACAAAGAGTGCAACGTGTGATGTCTTAGTAAGCGACTAGCGCATGCTCACGGAGGGTTTGGAACCTTGTGGCAAACAAAAGCCTGATATTCAATTGGAGAAGAATACTGAGGACGTAGGCCCGTTCATGATGTGAATTACTTTAATGTGCACCACAAATTACCTCGGGACTGTTCTCGGGTTATCAAAAAACATTCGCAAATCTTATATTAAGAAGTAGCTTCAGCAGTTTGCTTTTCTACTCATTGGTTTATCGCCTCTCGAAGAAGCTATAAAACTGGATGATCACAATTGTGGAGAGTCTCCGGATACTTCCTGATATTTCCGCTAAAAGATTTTGTCTATTAATTACCATAAGCAAACTGTGAGTTTTATAACGTCAATACCAACCAAGGCGGACGTTTGCCTGACTCGTCTGTGTGGTACCAATTTTTGCTAAACTGCTTATGAAGGACCTGGTTCTTCTATGTGTTCAAACTACTACTGTTCGGAATAAATACCAGAAAATAAAGAAACCAAAGATTTTACGTGGAAAACACCCCGGCTCAAAGGTGAAAAAACCACGAGCTACTACTCAGTAGGATTTCCCAAACTTCCACTAAAACTACTGAGCCAAAACAGCATTTACAAAACTCTTAGTAAACCTAAAGGATTACCTCTATACCGTTGTGGCAACCAGCCTCTAATTGTTGCGAAACTTCAAGTTAACTCTAACTTGAACACTCTAGGTACTAATACAATTGCTTTTATGAAAGCTGAAAGGTACAATTGAAAACACCTACTACAATTGAAGCTAGTAAATAAAAAAAGACACATAAAACTCTTCATGGAGCTGGTTCTTCAATTGGTTCATGTAGCTTCAGGTTTGTACACCTTGAATTACACCCGACGAACTTGCTTGCTAAAAAGCCTTGCTATTTTGCTCTCAATTCACGTTTAACTTCTGCGTTTTTGTGCAACACTTATAATGTGAGAGACATCCTGCAATTTATAGAGTTAGTAGATGAAGAACATAACTAGAGTTCTGATGCAACTCTTCCTTGTGGAAGAGTTCTAGTTGATTTCAACTGTCTAACTCCTTCCTATCTTGGGTGGTGTTCTCTTTGATTTAGGACTTCTTCTCCTTTTTCAATATTGCAACCTTTTCGATCAGGGGATATTAAATACACCAAGTTAAGCTTATCTCCTTCACGTGCAACCACCATGCTTGAATCTGCCCTTTTTGTGCACCTAAGTGATGGACCTGGTTCATCCTGAGTTCCTTTGTCAGTCTTCAAACTAACCTTTATATGGGCCACAAATTCCCACCTTTTGATTGTATGACAAACTCTGTGTTTTTCAATAAGCCTTAGTCCGCTGTTTCCAGAATCAGCTCAACATCAATCAATGTTAGAAATAGTCTTTTTCCTTTTTTATCACTTATCATCAAGGGGACCAGAGTTAACTTAGAGTTTATAACATTCCTGTTCAAAGCTGAACATCACTTGTTTAAAGCACAAATTATCCGTTTGACATCATCGAAAGTTGCATAAAAAATGTGCGATAACCAGAATTTTAAAACTTATCATGGCCTACTGGGGCTCTTTCAAATGCAAATCAATGGATTAATCATCAATAGATCAAGCTAAGAATTTTAACCATCAAAGAGCTAATCATGGACACAAACAGTGTTGAGCACAAAAACAGTGAATTTCATTGATGATTGATAAGATTCTAACCGACACAGCATAAGAAAAACACAAATACTTGAAAACATTGAGCAAAAGAGAACAAAACGTCCCGAACTGGGTCACTGGTTGATCGTAATACTAGGCTGAGGAGCTTAAGGTCTGGCGTAGAAAGAACTAGGGTGCTTTGGTTCCTTTGACTTTGAGGACAGTTTCAGGCACACCTTGAAAGAATGCCATCATTCTTCTCTTTTTCTCTTGCTAGATCAGTTCTGAGAGCATCTCTCTTAGTCGCATCTCTCAACCAACCTCTTCTTCAGCCTTTCAATCTCAGCATCCTTAGCCTCACTTTCTTGCACCAAGGCCGACCTTGCTATTCACTGGACTTTTTGGATGACTAGGTTCTTTAGGAGTGACATTTACTTCATAATCGCAAGCAATGCAGAGTATTAACCCAAAAATGATCCAATGATTGTACTAACCTCCACCTTTTCTTAGGTACACTTGAATATGCAACACAGTTGTGAGAACGTAGCCATAGGGAATGCTATGAGTTTTGGTGTGCTCCATTGAGAAACTCTAGTCAAGAAGCTGGATTATAGCTTTCAGTCACTTTCTTCAGAGATCTACGAGAGTTTTCTCTACAGATGAACCAGGTTCATCTCCCAAACAACCATTGCACCTGCGTATTTGGTTAAACTCACAGAGTGGTGAAAATCAGCACTCTTGTCCCTTTCCCTCATATACTCTAGCACCTTGCTCTTTTTTTTTTCATTTTTACACCAACTTCTCCAGATTCTATAGTCATCAACACCTGCTATAATGCCTACAAATCTATTCTCCAAAATTTGCAAGCACCTTAGAAATTGTCTCAGGAGAAATTTTAGAATCAGAAGCTACCTGTTCAATTTCGGAAGAACCACTTTATTCCCCTGAGTAGCAGACTTAAAAGAATTAGGTAGTTTAATATACGGCCAGGAGTCTTGAACGTAACTGGTTCATTCTGTAACGGATTAAATTCTAAAGAATTTGGTATTTGGTAGGACTTCTGCTCATGATCCAAATATAGTTATTCCAAATTATGCAGAGTGTAGAAAATCCGTGTTATCTTGATGACAGGTTCTTCACTGATAATTCTCTGTCTATGTCTAATATTTGCCAAAATAGAGAAAATATCACTAGAGATTAATGAGTCATTTTAACACATGGCACAAGCACCGCATAATATACTATGGAAGTAGTGAGACTGAGACAAGACTTTAATCTAACTATACACACATTTATAGACTTTCTAACCAAATATATTTTTTCCAATTTTTTTTTTCATTTTTTTCTCGTTACATTATGAACTGGTTCTTTTAGGTGATCTTAATAATATCCCTAATTCCACTGTTCCTTCAAAGTGATATCTACTTAAAGCATTTGTGAAGATGTCAGGCAATTTTGCTTGTCAGTTGCACAAAACTCCACAGTGATAAGCCTTTCTCTCATAGTTTCCCTCCAAAAAATGGTGTCTAACATCTATGTCTTAGTTCTTCTTTGAATGAACCCGGATTCTTAGTCATACTAATAAGCACTAGTGTTATACAAAAAATAGGGATGCAACCAACTTTAATACCAAAATCCTTATCAACTGTTGCTTGACCACAACAATTGTAGCAACATCATGAAGCCAGCGAACATGAACTAGCTTCAACAGATGATAATAATGGCCACTGAATGCTTTTTAATAGGCCATGACACCAAGATATGAACAAGAAGGATGCATACCTGAGGTTGCTCTTCCTCCACTAGGAAACCTGCATATATCAGCGTCATCATATCCACTAGGTTAAATTACTACTGGATACCAAAGGCAAGGTCAGTGGTCCTCTCAGTATCTCATATTTCTTTACAATTAGCAGTGGGACTCCTTTGGAGCTGAAAGCACAAAGATCTAGCACTGCACAAAGTCAGGTCTGCTATAGTGAGATTATAAAGAACCTCCCATATACACTTCTAATCAAAGATTGAACCAGGTTCATCTATATCAAATTCGTGAAGTTGGAAAGGATGTCATTTCTTTGGATGTCCTTTTGGTTTTTGTTCTGAGGATGGATCATGACAGGTTCCCTCGAGGTTTGAGATCAGTTCCTCTCTAATCAGTTCCCCCTGCATGTGCCCAGGTGGAGAGGACCTGTTCATCACTGTTCCTCCTGGTGATGCATCCAGGCTGGACTGTGGTTTCACCATTTGAATTTCTTGTCATCCAATCTCTTCATTATCTTGTTCTGCCTCTCAGAAAGAGTAATTTTAAAAAAAAATAACATATTACATTTTTTCTATACACATAGTGTCTTTTACTGTATATCTTATAAGCTTTACTATGTGAAGAATATCCCAGAATACTCCTTCATCACTTCTGGGGTCATACTTACCTAGGAAGTCTTTGCCATTATTGTGCACAAAGCACTTGCATCTAAATGCGCCTAAGATGGAGAATATTTAGCTTTCTCCCTTTAAGTGACTCATAGGTAATCTTTCTAACAAGAGGTCAGCTATGTTTATGATGTGCATGCAAAATTCAGCAAAACTTACATCAAATAGTCAGATCAGACCAATGAGCAAGTTCATTACTAGTTGTTTTGGTTTCTACAAAAGAAGTAAACATGTCAAATGCTTCATCTTAGATATTAAACAATGTCCAAGTAACCTAGAGTAATCATTAACAAGCACATCACATATTTACCACCTCGCTTAATGTTCTCATGACCACAGAGATCCATATGGACCAGTTCCATCGTCTGGTGGTGCTTACACTTTCTTGCATTTAAAGAGATCTTACCTGCTTCCCCCTTGACAAGACTCACAAACTTTGTCTTCCTTGAATTGATGTAGGAAACCCTATCACCAGATCCTTAGGAGCTAATTTGTTGAGTTGACTCAGACTTGCATGTCAAGTCTCTTGTGCCAAAGGAGGGATCATTGTCCAACACACTTAGCAAGTGAGTTTATTTTTTGAAAGATAGGACAAATCTACAAATGTATGTATTTTTACTCTTTTCCCTGCAAAACAATCTTGTCAGTGGTAAGATTAATCCACAGTTGGTAGAGGATGCTACCAAGTTACCTTATCACACAATTCTGATTGTCTATTAGGTTGTATTTTTAGGCCATCTATCAAGTAGTCATTCTCAACAGAGTGAGAATCAGTCTTACCTACCTTCCAACCCCCATGATCTCCCTTCTTCCCATTTCCAAGGAGACATTACTCTTTTGAGGTCCTCAAGTGAAAGGAACTGGTTCTTGTTCCTGTATTGCTTAATTTTAAGCCACTATCCATGTACCAATTTGGCTGCTCCCCCTTCACTTGGACCCACAAAAGGAATCAGGGTTAGTCTTAGGAACCAAATAGTTTGGTGCCCTTTATATAGGCAAAAGGGGAATCAGATTCTTTTTAGCCTCAACCTGGGAAGCCTATTTCCCTTGAACAAATTCTTTATTCTTTTGACTAGCCTTCTTTTGCAATACATTCAGATTTATAGTGACTAGTTTCCAAACAGTGTGTGCAAATTTTGTTTCAAGAAGTGTGAGGTACTTGCTTTTTGGATCCACTTAGGTGCAGGGTCCGTAGCAAGTCCTCTCTTGTTGCTACTATGGTGTTCGTGTAGCCATGAAGTGCATCGAGGACCTTTCCATTTACAGGTTCTGTCTAGCTCGTGCTAACCTTGTTTAGATCCTCCTTAAGGACTCTTATTTGCTCATCTCTTTTGTACAACTCATCTTTCATTTTCCTACATTTTTTCTAAGTGTAGTTGTGTGTGATCAACTTTTTTTACCAGTTCCTAATTTCAATTTTAGATTTTCAGATCTAAGCTCTAGGACAGTGTGTCAAAGTTCATGAACTGGTTCTTTAAACTCAGCATTTTTACTTTCACTTTCACTAGCCTAGAGTTCTGATTTTTGCACTTAGCTTTCAAAATCACACACTCCTTAGACAACTGTTTCTTTTCATTGTTTAGATCTCAATTCACTCAATGAAATCTAGGAGTAACTCAGATAGCCTTTCTTAGACAAAAATTAATCTTGTCTTTGAGATGATTATACTTACCTCAGATTCCTCATCGGATTCTCCAATTGCCATAGTGCTTGTTCATCTCCATCTTCACCTTCTGAGTCCTCATCTAAGCAGAACCATAGCATTTGTTGATACTTTGTCTTCTTGGTTGAACTTGTTTCCTTCGTTCAACTCTTTCCTTTTTCATTCAATTTCCCATTGAGGGGAGTTTTTTATATGGTGATTAGTCTTCCCACATTGTAAAACCCTCATTGGTTTGTTTTTCAGGAACCCTTGGTTTGCTGTTAGCTTCCACTTTTGAAGGACTTCCTTTCATTAGGTACTTCTTGAAGTCCTTTGTGATCATGGTCATTTCATCCTCCTCTAGATCAGCACCTTCAGTGATTCTGAATGCCAGGCTCCTTTCCTTCTTGGGTGCATCCATCTTCATGGTTTGCATTCTAAGTTCATAGGCAGTGAAATTCCAATTAGCTCATCCAACTTAAGAGTGGCAATGTTCTTTGATTCTGAATAACAGTGATTTTGCTTTCCAAGAGACTGGTAGAACCCTTGTCAAAATCTTCTCAACTTTGTCTTCTCCAGAATAACCCTTCCAAGAGACTTAAGTTCATTTGTCAGTGTGGTGAACCTTGTATACATCTCTTGGATGTTTCTCCTTCCTCATGGTGAAATTCTCATATTGAGAATATAGCAGTGTTCCTCTGGACCTCTTCACTTGAGGTGTTCTTCATGAGCCATTGCAAAGTGTCCAGATTTCCTTAACTGGTACAACTTTGAATTCTACTGTACTCGTCTGTACCAAGTCCACACACAAGCCATTTCTTAGCTTTAGCATTCTTTTCCCATTTTCTCAAATCCTCAGCAGTGCAGTCAGCTCTTGTTTTTGCACTTCTACTCCTTCAGAAGTTTTCTTCATGGTAGCCAGGGACATCAATGACAATGCATAGCTCATTAGTCTTCTCCGATATGTGATCTCTCGTTCTGTTTTTCCACCAAGAGTATAGTGGCCATTAAAGAGTGGAGGCCTATCAGTATTGCCCTTCCCAGTTTCCAGTGGGGCACTCATCTTGATTTTTTCCTAAGGTGTTAGCCTCTTCAAGGATAACCCGCTCTGATACCAATTGTTTTTTTACATCAATACCACACAAGGGGGGGGTGGGGATTTGTGTTGGTACCAATTTTTCGCTTAAACTGCTTATGAAGGACCTGGTTCTTCTATGTGTTCCAACTACTACTGTTGCGGAATAATAAAATATAGAAATAAAGACACAAGAGATTTTACGTAAAAAACACCCGCTCAAAAGGTGAAAAACCATGACCTACTACTCAGTAGGATTTTCCCAAACTTCCACTAAAATCACTGAGCCAAAAATCATTTACAAAACTCTTTGTAAACCTAAGGATTACCTCTAATCCCGTTGTGAAACCAGCCTCTAACTGTTGCGACAACTTCAAGTTAACTCTAAATTGAACACTCTAGGTACCTAATACAATTGCTTCTATATGAAGCTGAAAGGTACAAATGAAAACACTACTACAATTGAACTAGTAATAAGAAAAGACACATAAAACTCTTCATGAGCTGGTTCTTCAATCTGGTTCATAGACTTCAAGTTTGCACACTATGAAATTACACACGAATTGCTTGCAAAAAGCGCTTGCTATTTTTGCTCCATTTAACTTCTGCGTTTTCGTGCAACACTTATTATGAGAACATCCTGCAATTTATTAGGAGCTTGTAGTATGAAGAATAACTAGAGTTCTGATGCAACTCTTCCTTGTGGAAAGTTCTAGTTATTTCAACTTCTAACTCCTTTCCTTTCTTGGATAGTGTTCTCTTTGATTAAGGACTTCTTCTCCTTATCAATTATGCAACCTTTTCGATCAGGAGATATTAAATACACCAAGTTAAGCTTATTCCTTCACGTGCAACCACATGCTCGAATCTGCCCGTTTTGTGTACCTGAGTGATGGACCTGGTTCATCCTGAGTTCCTCTTGTCAGTTTCAAAACTAACCTTTATCTGGGCCACACAACACTGTATAAATTGAATGTTCTATTACTTGTTAAGTTCATAATTTCACGTTGAATTTATGAAAGGTCTTGAACATTTTTGTTGGATGTTTGTGCATTGTATTATCTTCTCATGCATGAAATAAACTGCTCTCATGAGCTATTACAATTGTCCACAGGTATTATTTGAATATTGAGCTAATTAACAATATGCCCTTCAAGAGAGAAAAACTTTATTTGAAGCGAATATATTAGCAAAATAAGGAAGATATGATTTTGTAGTCCATCACAAATGTTATTTTGTTATGGGACCTTTCTCACGGGGAGATCAGCTGAAACTAACATAGGAGATCATTTATAGGTATTCTAAAATGTCTGTAAATAAAACATATGAATTGTAAGTGGCATAGGAGATCATTTATAGGTATTCTAAAATGTTGTCAGTCTGTGAATAAACACCATGAATTGTAAGTGGCATAGGAGATCATTTATAGGTATTCTAATATCTTGATCAAGCTCCAGATGCTAAAAGAATAAAATAAAACATGCCCTTTTTCCATGGAATGTAAAAATGAATCTTTGAAATTTCATATTGATTTTGATAGATGCTTTTTATATTAAACTAAGTTCCATTCTTTCTTAAATATTGTCCCCCATTTGGTGATGCAGGGAAGGAGTTTTGCTCAGATAGCTTTCATCCAGGCCTTGGTGCTATTTGCTATTGGAAGAACTGATGATCCCTGAAATTCGGACAATTGTTTGTGCACTCCATATTAATTCTACGATGTCGTCCCAGAGCTTTGGTCTTAGTTAAGGCTGGGGGAGAAAATAAAGTGCAAGAACTGTGGTCGAGTCTACACTCCTCGTCCAAAGTTGGAGGGCACAAGCTCTTTAAGGAGGTATATAAGAGTTGTCTGCTGCGCGTTTTTCACATTTTTGTATTTAAGATTTTTAGTTGATTTTAGAGAGATTTGTGTTATTTTAAAATTTATGAACTATTATGCTTAATGTTTTTATTTGTTAGATTAATTTGAAGCATTTGTTGAAGGCATTGAAATTTAATTGAAGTATTAATAGTTAACTTTAATTACTTGCTACAGTTCTATACATATGATCATATATATATATATATATATATATATATATATATATATAAATATTATATACTAGTATAATATATATATACATAATAATATATATAATGTATATCGAAAGAATCATAGGTCTTATACTATCACTAGTATATTATGTCTATATCGAAATTCGAATATAGCTTATATACTATACACTTAGTATATCTATAATATTATACTACTATATATACATCTTATATAAGGCAATATACTATATAAGGCAATTTCTTGTAAATTATCTAAGGCAATATATTTTGAATTAAAATTTTTTAAGTCCAACTATATAATATAATTTACAAGAAATTGCCTTAGATAAAAAATTAAAAAAAAAAAGCCAGCCCCCTCCCCCAACATATATATATATATATATATATATATATATAAAATTTACAAGAAATTGCCTTAGATAAAAAAAATAGGCCAGGCCCACTTAGGCCCACATAGGCCCGGGACCGGCCCGAGACCATCAGTTCGTGGTCCCGGTCCGGTTACCTCCAAAAGCCCACGAAGCCCTAGACCGTTTAAGCGCGGCCCACGAAGCCCGGGCGCACATAGGATCGGCCCACTTAGGACCGGCCCACGAGGCCCATTTAGGCCCGGGGCCAGCCCGTTTGCCACCCTTAGTCTTAGTGGTAAGAGCGCAACAGATGATGTCTCAATTAGGTTGTCACAAGCTCAAACCCTATGACAAGAACTTGGTATTTTAGTGGAGAAGGGTAGATGGGCAGACCCATTATAAGAGTTGCCATGACTTCTTCGGCTATGTTATGAATGTTTGGACTTAAATGGAGATTTCCTAACATTATGAGAATGTCATGTGAACTCTAAGACTTGTTCGAACACTGGTATCTTGTTTTCTGTATATGAATGGCATGTTGAACTTGAATGCCAAGTTCAAAAGTTATGTTTACAGAGAAAGGTGCCAAATGATGTCCTTAAAAGTGTTTTTATGATGACCCAAAAGGTCATCACTTGTTTTAGAAATAAATTCTGTGTTCCGAGTCCTTAAAAACCTTTTTCTGTCTTACCTCGATTGGCGTGCGCAGTCCGGACGCGTAGCCGGAAAGCCATTATGTGAAAATCTGTAAAAAATGATGAATTTTTCCTTCAAAAAGAATTTAAGTTGACTTCGGTCAACATTTTGGGTAAACGGACCCGGACCAGTGATTTGACGATCCCGGAGAGTCCGTCGGAAATATGGTACTTGAGCGTATGCCAAGAATTTAATTCCGAGGTGCCAACCCCGAGAAATAAATTTTTAAAGAAAATTATTTTCTGAAATATTTATGAGTTTTTGGAAATGAAATGTGTTTGAAATTTGATGGTATCGGGCCCGTATTCTGATTTCGGAGCCCGGTACAGGTCTTATATGTGATTTAAGTTGAGTGTCGGAAATTTGGTAAGAAACAGACTTGAAATAATGTGAATCGGACCTTATTTGAGAAAATTGAAAAATTTGATGTTCTTAAGTGATTTCATGATTTTGATGCTAAATTCATAGTTGTTGATGTTATTTTGGTGATTTGAATGCACGAGCAAGTCCGTATAATGTTTTTAGGTTGGTGTGCATGTTTGCTTTGGAGCACAGAAGGCTCGAGCGAGTTTTGGACAGGCCACAGAGTGGAATTTTAACTTAGGAGTTTGCTGGTATGTTGCAGGTCTGCAGGCTTCGCTCGCAAATGCGAGCTCGCTAATGCGAGAAAATTCATCGCAAATGCGAAGAGACCTGGTATGCGTTGGGGTCACAAATGCGACGTGGTCATCGCAAAAGCGGTGTCACAAATGCGAAGGGCCCATCGCATTTGCGATGTGGCCTGGAATTTCCCTTGCTCGCAAATGCGACAATCCGATCGCAAATTGCGAACCCTGGTCGCAATTGCGACATCTGAGACCAGTTAGTTAACACTTAGACGCATTTTCAGCCATTTTTCATATCTTCCCAAAACATAAACTCTCTAGGGAGATTTTCCAAAGAAAATTTCTTCTCCAAATCGATTGCAAGTCGTTTCTAACTCGTTTTCTTCAATCTTAAACATCTTTTCACATGATTTCAACTCAAAATCAAAGGTTTTCATGGGGAAATTGAGTGTTTTGGGTAGAACCTAGGTTTTTCAAATTTTGGGGATTTGGACCTCGATTTGAGGTCCGATTTCAAAACAAATTATATGTTTGGGTTCGTGGGAGAATGGGCAATCGGGTTTTGGTTCGAACCTCGGGTTTTGACCATGTGGGCCCGGGGGCGATTTTTGACTTTTTGGGAAAAAACTTTAGAAAACCTATTTTCATGCATTGGAATTGATTCATTTAGCATTTATTGATATAATTAAGTAACTTGTGGCTAGATACGAGCGAATTGGTGGTGGAATCAAGGGTAAAACGATAGTTGAAACTTGAATTGTGTTCGTGGCATCGAGGTAAGTGTTTGGTCTAACCTTAGCTTGAGGGATTAGGAGTTGTGTCCTATTTTCTATGTATTATTTGTTGAGTACGACGTATAGGCATGATGACGAGTATCTATACGTTGGTGTCAAGCATGCCGGTGAGTCTTAAATTGAAATCGTGTTGTGTTCTTAATAAGTACTACGAAAGCCTAAGTTGTTGATTCTTTGTATTGGGCAAGAATTATGATTATTCTCGTGGAAGTTGCTTATGGTTGAGTATTGGTGCTCGTTGAGGTTTCTTTTGTGAAGTTAAATGTTGGAATAAGTTTGGTTATAGCTGATTCCCTTGCCGGCACGTATTTACTTATATTGTTGATTCCCTTGCCGGGATAGTGTTGTTTCCTTATTGTTCCTTTGTTGGGACTCTTCTATGATTGGTGTTGAATTATATATTGGGATCGGGTTGCATGCCGCAAAAATATTATATTTGGATCGGGTTGCACGCCGCAATAATATTATTATTGGACCGGGTTGCACGCCGCAACAGTGATAAATGATATGGACCGGGTTGCATGCCGCATCCGTTTTTTATGATTTGGATCGGGTTGCGCGCCGCAACAATAAATAGATAAAAGTGGTTATTGATTGGTTACAGTTTCCTTATTCTTTCTGCTGCGAATTTTAAATTGTTCTTTATGCTTTTCTCCTGAGTTACTGTTGGTAAATGATATTCCCCACAGCATGTCCCCCTCCCATCCTTAATTGTACATTTTTGTCTTTATTTTCCGTTGTATATGATATAATTATACAGGTTTATTTGGTAGTCTGGTCCTAGCCTCGTCACTACTTCGCCGGGGTTAGGCTAGGCACTTTCCAGCACATAGGGTCAGTTGTGCTGATACTACACTCTGTACTGTGTGCAGATCCCGTAGCAGCAGCTTTTGGACCTTAGCTTGGGTGGCTGCCTTCAGTCCATACGAAGATCCAAGGTAGTCCTGCAGGCGTTCGCAGGCCCTGGCGTCTCCCTCTATCTTTTCTTCCTGTTTCACTTATGTAATTCAGAAATAGTGTTGCATTTATTTTTCGGACCTTGTTTGTAGAATTCTTAGACCGTCTTTGGAGTTGCGACACCAGTCTTGGGTAGTTTTCGTTTAAGAAATCATGTTGGAATTATTTATATGGTTTAACTGTTTCCTCCGCTCGTTTTAAATTTCCGTTGTTTTATAAATTTTTGATTCACATTTGTTAAAGAATTAAAATGGGAAAAAGGTAATTTGTTCAAATGGTCGGCTTGCCTAGATTTTACTAGTAGGCGCCATCACGACTCCCGAGGTTGGGAAATCCGGGTCGTGACAAGTTGGTATTAGAGCTCTAGGTTACATGGGTCTCACAATTCACAGACAAGCTTAGTAGAGTTTGAGGGATCGGTACAGAGACGTCTGTATTTCTCCCCAGAGGATACAGAGTTAGGGAAAACTTCATATTTGTTCTTTCTTGTCGTGCGGTTTGGTTTCTCAATGCTAATTGAATTTCTACGTTGATCTTTCATAGATGGAGAGAACACGCGCTTCCTCATCCACCGATCAGTAGCCCGAGCCCCCAGCAGCAGCTCCCACGAGGGGCAGAGGGCGAGGCTGTTCTAGAGGACGAGGCAGGGGCAAAGCTCAGCCCAGAGCAGCAGCACTAGCGGCGGAGCCTCAGGTTGAGTTTGATGATGAGGTTCTGGCCCAGGAAGTTCCGGTAGGCCCAACTCAGGTCCTAGAGGGGTTCATTGCTACCCCAATACTCCAGAATGCTCTGGTCCTTCTAGTGGGCCTTATGGAGAGTGTCACCCGGGCAGACTTGCTTCCTGTAGCACCAGCCGTCTCACAGGCTGGAGGAGGAGCCCAGACTCCTGCTACTCGCACTCTGGATCAAATGGCTCCCCAGTTTAAGACTCCAGTAGCTCAGCCAGTTGGAGCATTCAACCGGGTGTGGTAGCTCAGACCGGTGATGAAGCAGCTATGTCTCCCGATGCTTTGTGGAGATTAGACAGGTTCACCAAACTTTTCACTACTGCTTTCAGCGGTGCATCTTCTGAAGATCCCCAGGATTATCTAGACAGCTGTGATGAGGTTCTCAGGAACATGGGGATAGTGGAGACCAATGGGGTCGACATTGCTACTTTTTGCCTATCTGGATCCGCCAAGACTTGGTGGAGAGAATATTGTTTGGCTAGACCAGGCGGATCACCAGCTTTGACTTGGGAGCAGTTTACTCAGCTATTTCTGGAGAAGTTTCTCCCTACCACTCAGAGAGAGATCTATCGGAGGCAGTTTGAGCGTCTCTAGCAGGGTTCTATGACCGTCACTCAGTACGAGACCAGATCAGCATTCTGATCAGCAGCCCTACAGCCCTTCAGGTGTCCGTGGTTCTCATATGCAGTATTCTGATCAGCAGCCCTACAGTGCACCACCAGCTCCTATCAGTGCATCGCCGCTCCAGAGTTTTCAAGGTGGTCATTTAGGGTGCCAGGGTGAGTCTCAGTTTCCTCCACTGCAACACTTAGGTGGATGCTGTGAGTGTGGTGAGTATGGTCCTATCCGGAGGGCTTGTCCTAGATTAGTGGGTATTCAGTCACAGCATCAGGGTTCCCGTGCTATGGTTCAGGCGCCAGGTGTTCCACATCCCGCACCGCCAGCTAGGGGTGGGGGTAGAGATGTGCTAGAGGTGGAGGTATAGGTATTAGAGGCGGAGGTCAGGCAGCTAGAGGTGGAGGCCAGCCATCAACAAGCCATCCCAGAGATGTAGTTCAGGGTGGAGGGGCTCAGCCCCGATGTTATGCTCTTCCAGCCAGGCCTGAGGCTGAGGCTTCCGATACAGTTATCACAGCTACTGTTCTGGTTTGTAGTAGAGATGCTTCAGTTCTATTTGATCTAGGGTCTACATACTCCTATGTGTCATCTTATTTTGTACCGTATCTGGTCATGCCTAGTGATTCTTTGAGTGCTCCTGTATATGTGTCTACACCGGTTGGTGATTATATTGTGGTAGATCGAGTCCATCGTTCGTGTATAGTTGTGATTAGGGGTCTTGAGACTCGTGTAGATTTATTACTTCTGGACATGGTTGATTTTGATGTCATATTAAAGATGGACTGGTTATCACCTTACCACGCTATCTTGGACTGTCATGCCATGACTATGACCTTAGCCTTTCCGGGTTTACCTCGTTTAGAGTGGAGAGGGACTCCTGGTCATTCCACCCGTAGTGTTATCTCTTATATGAAGGCTTGGCGTATGGTCGAGAAGGGGTGTTTGGCCTATTTTGCATATGTTCGTGATTCTAGTAGCGAGGTTCCTTCTATTGATTCTGTGCCTGTTGTTCGTGAGTTTCCTTAGGTATTTCCTTCAGACCTGTCGGGTATGCCACCCGACAGGGATATTGACTTCTACATTGATTTGGCTCCGGGCACCCAGGCCATTTCTATTCCGCCGTATCGTATGGCCCCGCATGAGTTGAAAGAGTTGAAGGAGCAGTTGCAAGACTTTCTTGAAAAAGGTTTCATTAGTCCTAGTGTCTCTTCTTGGGGTGCGCTGGTGTTGTTTGTTAAGAATAAGGACGGATCAATGCGAATGTGTATAGATTACCGGCAGTTGAACAAGGTTATAATCAAGAATAAGTATCCATTGCTGAGGATTGATGATTTATTTGATCAGCTTCAGGGTGCCACGCTATTTTCGAAGATTGACTTGATATCTGGCTACCATCAGTTGAGGATTAGGGCATCCAATGTCCCTAAGACAGTTTTCCGCAATTGGTACGGGCATTATGAGTTCTTGGTGATGTCATTCGGGTTGAAAAATGCCTTGGCAACTTTTATGGATTTGATGAACAGAGTGTTCAGGCCTTACTTGGATTTGTTCGTGATAGTCTTCATTGATAATATTTTGATCTATTCCCGCAGCCGGGATGAGCATGAGCAGCATCTGAGAGTGGTTCTTCAGACTTTGAGGGACAGTCAGTTGTATGCTAAGTTTTCAAAGTGTGAGTTCTGGTTGAGTTCAGCTGCATACACGGGTCATGTTTTATCACCAGAGGGTATTCAGGTTGATCCGAAGAAGATAAAGGAAGTCAAGAACTGTCCTAGACCCGCATCAACTACAGAGATCCGGAGTTTCTTGGGTTTGGCAAGCTATTATTGTCGGTTTGTGGAAGGGTTTTCATCTATTGCAGCCCCGATGACTAGGTTGACCCAGAAGGGCCAGTTCAGGTGGTCGGATGAGTGTGAGGCAAGCTTTCAAAAGCTCAAGACAGCGTTAACTACGACGCTAGTGTTAGTTTGCCCACAGGTTCAAGGCCATATACAGTTTATTGTGATGCATCTCGTATTGGACTAAGTGCGGTGCTGATGCGGGATTGAAAGGTCATTGCCTATGCTTTGCGTCGGTTGAAGATTCATGAGAAGAACTATCCGATTCATGATTTGGAGCTAGCAACCATTGTCCATGCGTTGGAGATTTGGAGGCATTATCTGTATGGCGTGGCATGTGAGGTGTTCACGGATCACAAGAGTCTGCAGTACTTGTTCAAGAAGATTGAGATTCCTGAGTGGAAGTGGGAGCATATCACTATGGACTTCGTTGTTGGACTCCCACGGACTCAGAGGAAGTTCGATGCAGTGTGGGTTATTATTGATAGGCTGACCAAGTAAGCACATTTCATTCCTGTGGCAGTCTCTTATTCTTCTGAGAGGTTAGCAGAGATCTATATCCGGGAGATTGTTCGTCTTCATGGTGTGCCTGTGTCTATCATTTCGGATCGAGTTACGCAGTTTACCTCACATTTTTGGAGAGCAGTTCAGGGAGAGTTGGGCATACAGGTTAAGTTGAGCACAACATTTCATCCTCAAACGGACGGGCAGTCCGAGCGGACCATTCAGATTTTGGAGGATATGCTCCGAGCTTGTGTCATTGACTTTGGAGGCTCGTGGGATCAGTTTTTGCCTTTAGCAGAGTTTGCCTACAACAACAGCTACCAGCCGAGTATCCAGATGGCTCCTTACGAGGCTTTGTATGGTAGGCGGTGTCGGTCGCCGGTTGGATAGTTTGAGCCGGGAGAGGCTCGGTTATTGGGTACAGATCTAGTGCAGGATGCCTTGGACAGGTCAGGATTATTTAGGATAGGCTTCGTACAGCTCAGTCCAGGAAAAAGAGTTATGCCGACCGTATGGTTCATGATTTGGCCTTCATGGTCGGTGAGCGGGTATTGCTTCGGGTGTCGCCTATGAAGGGCGTGATGAGATTTGGAAAGAAGGGCAAGCTTAGCCCTAGGTTCATTGGCCCGTTTGAAATTCTTGATCGAGTGGGAGAGGAGGCTTACAGACTTGCGTTGCCGCCGAGCTAATCAGCCGTGGATCCAGTCTTTTATGTGTCAATGCTTCGGAAGTATCACGGCGATCCATCCCACGTGTTAGAATTCAGCACCATCCAGTTGGACAAGGACTTGTCATATGAGGAGTAGCCGGTAGCCATTCTAGACCGGCATGTTCGTCAGTTGAGATCGAAGAGTTTTCCTTCTGTTCGTGTTTATTGGAGAGGTCAGCCTGTTGAGGCATCGACCTGGGAGTCCGAGTCCGATATGCGGAGCCGTAATGCCCATCTTTTCCCCGACTCAGGTACTTCCTCTTATGTCCATTCGAGGATGAACAATTGTTTTAGAGGTGGAGAATGTGATGACCCAAAAGGTCATCACTTATTTTAGAAATAAATTCTTTGTTTCGAGACCTTAAAAACCTCTTTTTGTCTCACCTCAATTTGCATGCACAGTCCGAGCGCGTAGCCGGAAAGCCATTATGTGAAAATCTGTAAAAAAAAATGAGGAATTTTGCCATTAACATAAATTTAAGTTGACTTCGATCAACATTTTGGGTAAACGGACCCAGACCCATGATTTGACGGTCCCAGAGGGCCCGTAGGAAACATGGGACTTGGGCGTATGCCCGGAATCGAATTCCGAGGTCCCAAGCCCGAGAAATGAATTTTTAAAGAAAATTATTTTCTGGAATATTTATGAGTTTTTGGAAATAAAATGTGTTCGAAATTTGATGATATCGGGCCCATATTCTGGTTCCAGAGCCCGGTACAGGTCTTATATGTGATTTAAGTTGAGTCTGTGAAATTTGGTAAGAAACGAACTTGAACTGACGTGAATCGGACCTTATTTGAGAAAATTGGAAAATTTGATGTTATTAGGTGATTTCATGATTTTGATGCTAAATTCATAGTTGTTGATGTTATTTTGGTGATTTGAATGCACGAGCAAGTCCGCATGATTTTTTTAGGTTGGTGTGCATGTTTGGTTTGTAGCCCCGAGGGCTCGGGTGAGTTTTGGATAGGCCACAGAGTGGAATTTTAACTTAGAAATTTGCTGGTATGTTGCAGGTCTGCAGGCTTCGCATTTGCGAAGCCTGGCTCGCAAATGCGAGCTCGCAATTGCGAGAAAATTCATCGCAAATGCGAAGAGACCTGGTATGCCTTGGGGTCGCAAATGCGACGTGGTCATCGCAAAAGCGGTGTCGCAAATGCGAAGGGCCCATCGCATTTGCGAAGTGGCCTGGAATTCCCCTTGGTCGCAAATGCGACAATCCGGTTGCAAAAGCGACTTCGCAATTGCGATACTTAGTTGCAAATGCGACAACAACATATTTTTGAGGGGTTCGCAATTGCGAACCCTGGTCGCATTTGCGACATCTGAGACCAGTTAGCTAACACTTAGATGCATTTGCAAAAGCGACTTCGCAATTGCGATACTTAGTTGCAAATGCGACAACAACATATTTTTGAGGGGTTCGCAATTGCGAACCCTGGTCGCATTTGCGACATCTGAGACCAGTTAGCTAACACTTAAATGCATTTCAGCCATTTTTCATATCTTCCCAAAACATAAACTCTCTTGGGCGATTTTCCAAAGAAAATTCCTTCTCCAAATCGATTGTAAGTCGTTTCTAACTCGTTTTCTTCAATCTTTAACATGTTTTCACATGATTTTAACTCAAAATCAAAGGTTTTTATTGGGGAAATTGGGTGTTTTAGGTAGAACCTAGGTTTTTCAAATTTTGGGGATTTGGACCTCGATTTGAGGTCCGATTTCAAAACAAATTATATATTTGGATTCGTGGGGGAATGGGCAATCGGGTTTTGGTTCGAACCTCGGGTTTTGACCATGTGGGCCTGGGGGCGATTTTTGACTTTTAGGGAAAAAACTTTAGAAAACCTATTTTCATGCATTTGAATTGATTAATTTAGCATTTATTGATATAATTAAGTAACTTATGGCTAGATACGAGCGAATTGGTGGTGGAATAAAGGGGTAAAGCGATAGTCGAGACTTGAATTGTGTTCGTGGCATCCCGTTAAGTGTTTGGTCTAACCTTAGCATGAGGGATTAGGAGTTGTGTCCTATTTGCTATGTATGATTTTTGAGTACGACGTATAGGCATGGTGACGAGTATCTATACGTTGGTGTCAAGCATGCCCGTGAGTCTTAAATTGAAATCGTTGTCTTCTTAATAAGTACTACGAAAGCCTAAGTTGTTGATTCTTTGTATTGGGCAAGAATTATGATTATTCTCGTGGAAGTTGCATATGGTTGAGTATTGGTGCTAGTTGAGGTTTCTTTTGTGAAGTTAAATGTTGGAATAAGTTTGGTTATAGTTGATTCCCTTGCCGGCACGTATTTACTTATACTGTTGATTCCCTTGCCGGGATAGTGTTGTTTCCTTATTGTTCCTTTGTTGGGACTCTTCTATGATTGGTGTTGAATTGTATATTGGGATCGGGTTGCACGCCGCAAAAATATTATATTTGGATCGGGTTGCACGCCGCAATAATATTATTATTGGACCGGGTTGCACGCCGCAACAGTGATAAATGATATGGACCGGGTTGCATGCCGCAACCGTTTTTTTATGATTTGGATCGGGTTGCGCGCCGCAACAATAAATAGATAAATGTGGTTATTGATTGGTTACAGTTTCCTTATTCTTTCTGCTGCGAATTTTAAATTGTTCTTTATGCCTTTCTCCTTAGTTACTGTTGGTAAATGATATTCCCTCGCAACATGTCCCCCTCCCATCCTTAATTTTACATTTCTCTCTTTATTTTCCGTTGTATATGATATAACTGTACAGGTTTATTTGGTAGTGTGGTCCTAACCTCGTCACTACTTCGCCGAGGTTAGGCTAGGCACTTACCAGCACATAGGGTCGATTGTGCTGATACTACACTCTGCACTGTGTGCAGATCCCGGAGCAGCAGCTTTTGGACCTTAGCTTGGGTGGCTGCCTTCAGTCCATACGGAGATCCAAGGTAGTCCTCCAGGCGTTCGCAGACCCTGGCATCTCCCTCTATCTTTTCTTCCCTTTTCACTTATATAATTCAGAAACAGTGTCGCATTTATTTTTCGAACCTTGTTTGTAGAATTCTTAGACCGTCTGTGGAGTTGTGACACCAGTCTTGAGTAGTTTTCGTTTAAGAAATCATGTTGGAATTATTTATATGGTTTAACTGTTTCTTCCGCTCGTTTTAAATTTCCGTTGTTTTATAAACTGTTGATTCACTTTTGTTAAAGAATTAAAATGGGAAAAAGGTAATTTGTTCAAATGATCGACTTGCCTAGCTTTCACTAGTAGGCGCCATCACGACTCCCGTGGGTGGAAAATCCTGGTCGTGACAGTTTTGGGAGTATCATGCTAGCACCTTTATGTCAGATCCTTACGAGGTTATGATAGAGACGGCAAAACCAGTCGAGCTGATACCCCAGGTAGGATTAATGTCAGATTACAGCATTATGGTTAGATGGCTTTGTCGGTCGAATCGATACCTCCGACCAGACTGCATCAGTGACTGACTATACACGTGTCCTTAGGTGCTCATTTAAAAGTTAGCTTTATGTATGTTATGAAAGGCCTATTGGCACATGTTCAAATTTTCTAAAATGTGATTGGTTTCACAAACGTTCTATGACTATGAAATGTTTTATTTATGTTATTGCTTCGATACATATACACATTATATTACTTTTTAAATTCTCATCTGACCTTAAAGTGAAGGAGAATATGATACTTACCGAGTACAATTGTGATGACTCGGCCAGTCGTCTCATGAGTTACCACTCCGTTTCCCCCATTCCTGCTTCTTTATCCATGTTTTGTGGTATCGGGTTGGTCGGATCGAGTACGGAATGATTTTGGTAAGGTTTGAGACACTTAGTCTCTTTTAAGGAAGTTTAAGTTGGAAAAGTCAACCGGATGTTGACTTATGTGTTAGAGGGCTCGGATGTGAGTTCTGATGGTTCGGTTAGCTTCGGAAGGTGATTTATGACTTGGGAGAGTGATCGGAATGAGTTTTGGAGGTTTGGAGTAGTTTTAGGCTTGAATTGCCGAAGTTGATATTTTGGCGATTTCTGGTTGATAGGCGAGATTTTTATATAGGGGCCGGAATAGAATTTCGAGAGTTGCAGCAGTTTCGTTGGGTCAGGTGGGATGTGTGTGCAAAATTTCAGATTATTCGGACGTGGTTTGGTTGGATTTTTGATCAAAAGCGAATTTCGGAAGATTTTAGAAACTTAGGCTTGAATTTGATGTGTTTTTGTTGAATTGATGTTGTTTGAAGTGTTTTGATGATTGGAACAAGTTTGAATAAGGTATTGGGTCATGTTGGTGCTTTTGGTTGAGGTCCCGGGGGCCTCGGGGTGATTTCAGATGGTTGACGAGGAAATAAGATGTTTGTGGAAGCTGCAGATTTTTTGCTTCTGGTATTTCCACACCTGCGGATTGGGGACCGCAGGTGCGATGCCGCAGGTGCAAGGGAGGAAGCCGCAGATGCGAAATGGGGCTGGCGAGTAGTTACCGCAGAAGCGATCAAGATGGCTGCATCTGCGAAGCCGCATATGCGGAAGTTCTATCGCATATGCGATTTTGGGTCTTAAGTGAAGAACTGCAGAAGCGGTGGTTTGGCCGCAAATGTGGTACCGCAGAAGCGGGTCTTGGACAGCAGATGCGGAAAGGCCTGGGCAGAACATATAAGTTATTTCATTTCGCGAATTTGGGTTATTTCACCATTTTTGACTTCGGCCTTGGAGCTTTTTGGGCGATTTGAGAGAGGGATTTCAAGAGAACTTCATTGAGGTAAGGATTTTGGGCCTAAAACTCATTCCTATGCTATTATTTCATGGATTAGAGCTAGAATTTATTGCAATTAAGGGTGAAATTTGGGGTAAGCTAGGGTTTAGGATTGGAGACCTATGATTGAGGTTATGATGGGCCATTTGAGGTCGGATTTCTGAGTTTTTGATATGTATGAACTCGTGGGAAGATAAGGAATCTATTGGTGTAAAAAATTTTGAATTTCGAGACGTGGTCCCGTGGGTCGGGTTTTGGTAATTTCGGGATTTGTGTCCTTTATTGATTGTTTTTGCTTGGGTTTTGTTCCCTTAGCATATTTTGATGCCCTCGTTCTAATTTTGGATAGATTCGACCCATGTGGAGGCCGATTCGAGGGGTAAGGGCATCGCGAGCTAGAGATTTAGCCGGTTCGGGGTGAGTAATGATTGTAAATGATGTTCTGAGGGTTTGAAACCCCTGATTGCACATCGTAGTGCTATATTGAGGTGACACACACGCTTGATGACGAGAGTGGGGTCATACACTATTGGGGATTGTGACTTGGTCCGTCCCGATTGATGATTTTACCGCGTATTTAATTGAAAACTATTTGCTATCATTATTTGGGCTGAATGCCATATTTGGGCCTAGTCCCAACTATTTGAACCCTTCGGGGCTTTTTATTGATATTTCCTTACTGTATTGACTTGAACTCAGTCATGTTATTTTCCACTGTTTTCATACTCGGCCATGTATACTCAGTTCTAAGACTTAAATGATATTTTAAATGATGTTTGGGTTGAGAAGACACTGTTTTACTATTGCCCGATGGGCGTGTGAGGATTTTTGACTGAGTAAGGCCGAGGGCCTATATTGTGAGGAAACACTGATACTGGTTTGAGGTCGAGGGCCTGAGATATGTACACCACGAGGTGGCTTGATTGGTATGACGCCGAGGGCCTAGTTTTGATGCCATGAGATGGCTTGTTATTGCGCTTTGACCGTAAGGGCCCCTCTAGGAGTCTGCACACCCCCAGTGAGCACGGGTACCCATGGTGATGTGAGGTTGAGCCCGATGAGCTGGTATTATTCTGAGATGTTGCCTAAGGGGCAGATTTGTTGACACTGTGCCCGAGGGGCGAACTTCTTATTTTTACCTTAATTACCTGTCAATTACTTGTTTACTTGTTGAAAGAGGATTTTACTTGACTTTTCGCTGATTTACTGGTTTAATTGATTTTACTGCTTCATTATAGATTGTCTTGTACTTTACGTGTTTTCGTACTTTCAGTCGTCATTTATATTTATAACTCACTGAGTTGGAGTACTCACTTTACTCCCTGCACCCTGTGTGCAGATTGAAGCGTAGCTGGTTCCGCTCCCGAGTGCTGATTCCTCCAGTTTCAGGCGGGCGTTCGGAGATTACGAGGTAGCTGTTGACGTCCGCAGTCCCGTGTCTCTATTCCTCTATTGCTTCTTTTCTTTTCCTTTTAGAAATTTGTACGAGTCTATGGTTCTTAGCGGGATTGTATACTGACTTATAGATGCTCACGACTAGTGACACCCCGGTTAGGACTGTGTATGGGTATTCTTCCGCGTATTTATGTTATTATCGGTTATTTCGAACTTATTCTTATCATGTTTAGCCTGTTCTTATATGCTTATATGTTAAAAATTGGAAAATAAAAAGTGCCGACTGGCCTTGTCTTCACAAAAGGTTTCATCACGACCGGGTTCGGGGTTAGGGTCGTGACAATAATGAAGTTTTTAATGTAATCGCGCTACTTTGTTGGGCAGGGTGTTGATTTGTGGATGCAGGTAGATATTTATATGAGTTAGGATACTTCGATCTCCTCTAAATAGCATTTGGTGAGCCCATTTTATGTTTGTGGTGGCTAGAGACAGAGTCAGGATTTGAAGCTTATGGGCTCGGAATTTTTGTCATTTTGAGTCACTGGGTTCAAAAACAATAATTTGTACATGTTTAATTGATTTCTTAAGAAAAATACAGAGTATGAACCAAAATTATTAAGTTCGACCGAACTCGCAGCTTATGCATGGATTATGTTGTATGTCTTGATAGGATGGTTTACGCGATGGTAAGTTTAAGGCATTAGGTGTTGATCATGTTCCTCCAGTTTTAGAGCATGTTAGTCCCTTACAATCATTCTCATCAGTAATGAAAAGTTTGATGTCTTTTTGAAGTAGAGTTTTCAGTAAGCTTTAACATAGTGTATACAGTTAAAATTACATGCCTTCGATTTACAGGCTCGACGAATCATTCTAGGCCCAAGTCCGGGGGAGGTCGAGTTCGAGACCAGTGGACCATGCTCGAGCTCGAAGACATGGTGCAATGCTCTGAGATAGGAGTTCGAGGAATATCAAGGCCAAGCATGCTCGACCCCGAAACCTAAATAATGAGTTTTGAGACTCAAAATACCTTTATACAGTTAAAAAAGTTACCTTTCTAACTGACACGCAGTATTATACTGCATTTTTAGTTTAACGGAATTGTAGCCGTTAAAGGAAAGCGCAGTATAATACTGCATTTTAGTAAGCAGCCCCTCCTCCATTAAAATAGTCCAGCAGCGGTCCCCCCTCGATTTAAAAAAAAAACTTGAGTGGACCCCACCTATCACACAAAAAGTGAAGATTGTAGGTCCCTCATACAACCCAAGCCTTCGATTGTTGTGGTATCCTTGTTTCGGGCTCAAAATTTCAACTTTCCGACATTTCTAAAAATATAAATCGAGGTATTTCGATTTAGTTTATGTCGAAACTCGTATAACTATGCATATTTGTTTTCTTGATTGTGTTTCCATGTTGTTTTATGTTTTGTTTGCGATTAAATTTGTATGTTATTTTTATCCGAATTAAATTATTAGTGTTTAAAAAAAATAGTTAAAAGTTGAGAAATAATTTTTATTGTTAATAAAAATGTTCATAAATTTCTTTTACTGTTTTGTACGTAATTTCGTGAATGTTATGTTCATATGTTTGTTGTTTTTATTTAGTTTAGATTATTTATTTGCTTAAAGAATAGTGCCCTTTTAGTGTAGTAAAATATAGAGCCTTTTAGCGTAGTAAAATACAGAGCCTTTTAGAGTAGAATCTCTGTAGTTTAAGTATCTATTAACTACAAACTCTATCCAATTACACTTTAAAAAAATTATTTATTTAATTTATTAAAGAAACACACAGAACTAACAAATTAATATATGCTGTCAAATTAAATATCCAGCGTGGAACTCATAGGGGTATATACTCTTTCCAATTAGAATTAATTATTTAATTTATAAAACTAACAAGATTGTAAAAATATTGAAAATTGACACACATAAGAATTCAGGATAGCTTGAGGCTACTGGGCCTCAAATATCGAGCTTGGAACCCACAGATATATACTCTGTCTAGTTAAATAATTAAATGTTAATTATTATAACACAAACAAAATTGTAAAAATATTAAAATTGACACACATAAGAATTCATGATAGCTTGGTGATACCGGGCTTCAAATATCGAGCCTGTAACCCATAGATATATACTCTGTCCAGTTAAATAATTAAATATTAATTATTATAACACAAACAAAATTATAAAAATATTGAAATTGACACACATAAGAATTCAGGATAGCTTGGTGCTACTGGGCCTCAAATATCGAGCCTGTAATCCATAGATATATACTATGTCCAATTAAATAATTAAATATTAATTATTATAACACAAACAAAATTGTAAAAATATTAAAATTGACACACATAAGAATTCAGGATAGTTTGGTGCTACTGGGCCTCAAATATCGAGCCTGGAACCCATAGATATATAATGTGTCCAATTAAATAATTAAACATTAATTATTATAACACTAACACACAATTAATATAGTTTAATTTACAGTAGACGACATGGACGTGCCGCCTGTGCATCCTGGACCTTTCTCAGATCAGATATTAGTGTTACGGGGCGATCATAGGTCCCCCTACGTATGGGAGGGAGAGCTAGTGGAGCAGACTCTCCGCGCCAGGAGAGTGGACGACGTGTGGGACTTTCTGAGGGAGAGAGCTTTCCATTCCTGCGTAATCCAGCGCCAACGTGATACAGGCTTCTATAGGATTTTTGAGATTGGGCGGCTGCAGCTCGACTGGTCTCTGATCACGGCGTTGATAGAGCGGTGGCGATTGGAGATGCACACTTTTCACCTGCCCATTGGCGAGGCAACCATCACGCTTCAGGATGTTCAGGTTTTATATGGGCTGCCTGCTGATGGACTAGCCGTTGCACTGCCTCAGTATATGAGATCTATGACGCGTGCTCAGTATTTGGACTTGCTGCAGCAGTTTACTGGTTTCAGGCCACAGGGTGAGGATGCAGCTTCAGGGGGCAGTCGCATTTCTGTGATAGCTATTAGATAGCATTTGGAGGCATTTCACCCCGACATCACCAGCAAGACAGATGATCTACATATTCGCCGGTACACGAGGTTGGCATTGCTCCTTCTTTTTGGGGTGTCTTGTTCCCGAACACTTCGGGAAATCTAGTGGGTATGCGATTTCTACATCATCTTCAGCAGCTAGATAAGTTACCCCAGTACAGCTGGGGTGCTGCTGTTCTCGCTTACCTGTACAGGAGTATGTGCCGGGCTAGCATGGGCACCCAGAGCGACGTATGTGGTTTTCTGCCGCTTCTACAGGTGACAACATATTCGAATACTCTGTTCATTCTATATAGTCAAAATGACTCTTAAATTTTACGTGACCTTGTATGTTAGGTTTGGGCATGGGAGCGGTTCCTGCCGTTGCAGCCACCTCTACCACCATTACCTCCGGATGTAGCACCTCCGTTTCTCCCTCTAGCTAGGAGGTAGGTTCTCCGGCGTGGAAACTACCGAGCCATTGATGCTCATCATAACCTCCCCCTTGTCAGGGATGTGTTGGATATGCTGGAGGCCGCACAGGTAAATATGTACCTAAACTTACTTGTTATAAATTCACTTGTGTTGCGCATACTGACTTTTATGTTATTATTTGATAGTTCATCTGGACGCCATACAACGACGACTTGATAGCNATATGAGAACTCCATCTCCCTTCCTAAACCACAAATATCTACGACTCCACTAGTCAAGAACTCTCCATCAATCCCATCAAGAAGAGAAATCATTACACATTCCATGCTTCGCATGCCCATAGGCAATTTATACGTCTCTAAACCACAGTAAAACTTATCAAGAACTCTCCCCCAATTCCATTGCACAAGCTAAATTGCCAGGACTAAATCCTTCTACCCGAACCAAGCTAAGCAAGCTGTCAAAACTCAAGAGCCTTGTTGCACAATACCTGTAAAAGCCCATTACCTCGAACACATACGAAGAATTAATCACATCCTTACCATACCGATTCGGTCTACTATCAAGCTATTCCATCTATCTAATTTCCCTTTTAGATTCATCATCCACTTGATATTTCTCCCTCGCTGTAGCATTACAATGCCTCAATCCAAGCTTACCACACGAGACTCGAACATAAGACCACACTGTCTAAGACCCATAGGCCACTAAATACTCTCTCAATTGTTTCCTAGAAATACCACATTCCAGATACTTCACTCTGAGTACTTTCTGCGAATCTAAATTTGCTTCCTTTACTTTCCAGGTATCGACACATAGGATCCCATGATCAACATAAAAATACCACAAGTCTTGATATTTTCTATTGAAAACACTGTCTTTAGTCACATACACCACCTTAAAACACCTGAGTGCTACATGTAGATTCTTGAACACATTAAAACCATTCTTGAGAGTCATTCTCTCTTATTCATCTGCAAATTACCCGATTTGACGAACAGAACCACTCGTGCTTTATTGACACTCCGATATCGTAAAATGAGTCTCTCATCCCAATACCACCAAGCACTTCCTGCTCTATGCACCGAGCATCCTCTACCAACAACAACTCTAGACATTCCGTAATTCTCATACCCTATGGAACATAATATAACCTTTGTCGAAATTTTGCTTCACTCGTGCCATCCTCGGCTCAATCTGTGTAACTAGAACTAACTCGCCAGCATACCTCGAGACGTACCCAACATAGCACATAACCGTGCAATCAGCTAATCAATAGCAACCTCCCCAACTTGGCTCGAAGCCATATATCAAGACACACTTAACAACTCATAACACTTTTACTCTAATGATGCCATAATGTCATAGTGAGATTAAACTCAAATCATCTACAAGTTTGTGAAGACACAGATCATCTAGTACTGAAATCCTCTACAACCCTCGCATTTATCCCCACATCAACTGAGTCCACTCTCTTAAGCGACCCGAATTTTTAAATTTCAACACATACCCTTCAATTACACATGAGATCTTCTAACATACACGTAAGGACCATACCACTCAAGAACACTCCGCAGGAGATGACCCCTGCTTCGCCTCAATTTAGTACTTCAGCATACCTTTCACCATCATATACGTTACTCAGTCATTAGTCTTCCTGAGTCTGAACTCATACCGCCACACGTATTGTACTTTACTTTCCAACTAGGAGATACGAAAATATTCTTCACGCGCCCATAATTCGGGCTACACATCAATACACAATAGGAGTCGAATCACTTAACAGTTCATCTATTATCCTGCAGACTTCTTCGTCACTACCAAGTCATATAATTACATCTCGCAGTACTAACATACTCATCACATGAATACCAAACCGCCATTCCGGCTAATAGGGACAATACTGAACATATAAGTTCAAAACACTGGCTCACACAATCAGCACCTCGGTGCTCAAGCCATAGGCAAGGATCCAGCCTCAAGTCCTCCAGACTGGCCCAACATACTCACGAAGATAACATCTTGCCCCTCGATCGGGGAATCACAAACCATCAAGGCACATATAATACTGAGCGCTCACGTGCGCATACAGACGTGTGGAAGGAATTTCAAGGGTTATATCTCAAGCTGAATCAAGTACGCACGATAAGAATTCCAAGAATGGGAAGTTTTCCTAAAGGTTCTGCAGCCTCTCGAGGATAAATACAAACGTGTCCGTACCGATCCGCGAGACTCTACTAAACCTGATCATGACTCGTGAGACCTAGTAACCTAGGCTCTGATACCAACTTGTCATGACCCAATTCCCATACCCGGTCGTGATGACGCCTCTCGTGAAGACAAGGTCAGCCAACTAACCCAAATCCTTTCGCTAACAATTATTAAACATAAATGAATAGAAGATACAACTTAATGGCATTAGAAATTGTTAATTACTACCCGACCGGGGTGTCACAAGTCACGAGCATCTAAGGAAACCTTAACACAACTACAGGCCAATAAATATATACAAATAAAATTTCTGGAAAACAAAAGACAACATCTGGTGCCGCAAACGCTGGCGGTCACCTTGCTCAGCTACAATAACAATACCTTCAATCCGCTAATAACCCGCTACCGGGTGAACGATACCTGCAACTGCACGCGAGGTGCAGGGAGTAAAGTGAGTACTTCCAACTCAGTGAGTAATAAACATATATAATGGCTGAAAGTAAGAAATTCCGAAATATTACAATATAAAGCTATAATCAGTGATTCAGCACATAAAACGCTGGAACAACAACAATACCAGGACAAGTAAGACAAATAGGTATAAATGCATGAATGCAATGCAATGCACATGACCGCTGCGGCGCGCAGCCCGATCCATTTGGGTACCCGCGCTCACTGTGGGGGTTCAGACTCCGGAGGGGCTCCTACAGCCCAAGCGCAATATCATCGTAACATTCGCTGCAGCGTGCAGCCCGATCCACACTCAGTCCAGATATATATATATATATATATATGTATATATATATATATATATGCATGCAAGCCACTCGGGCACAGTCAAATTGTTCTATTTTTTTAGTTTCTAATTATTAGGTAATTATAGAGCTAAGTAGTTTAACCTTTATTTATTTACTAACATTTCGAGGCT